>NC_041393.1:774224817-774280472 GCF_002162155.2 Triticum dicoccoides
GAAGAGAGAGAAAGGTGGATTGAAGAGAGAGAGTAATGGGGGAGAAGTATTGAGGAGAAGAAGAAGAGTGAGAGTGGGAGCATGTGGTGGAGGTAGGGGGAAGGGAAGAGAGGAGGGGGAGGTAGGGGGAAGGGAAAATAGGAGGGGGAGGGGAGGGACGGGTGGGGAAAGGTGTTGGGTTGGTGCGGGTTAGCAGTAGCGCGGGACCTAAAACGCGTTGCTGCTAAGGATTTAGAGCAGCGCGCTTTGGGATGCGGCGCTACTGCTAACTGGGTCAAAAAAGTGTGGCAATTTGAAATTTACCAGCAGTGATCTCGGAAAAAGCGCGCTGCTACTACACACGTAGCAGTAGCGCGGTTCTTGCGACCGCGCTACTGCTACTTAGAGTTAGGTGAACACCGCCGGTCGATATTTGTAGTAGCGCGTTTTAGGCCGAGCGCGCTACTGCTAAATCCTTATCAGCAGCGAGTTTATAGAACACGCGCTACTACTAGTTAGCAGCAGCGCTCCTTTTTGAACCGCGCTGCTGCTAAGATTCTGTGTATAGGCTTTCCCTAGTAGTGGTTGGTTATGCTAGGATTGATCTCCAAGTAATCTAACAAACTATGTTATCATATCTCTAAGCCTAACCATATTACAACAACCATACACACGCACACGTTACAATACAACGTTTAACACCCCTCCTCAATCACAACTTTCTAAGTTGAGATTGTGCCAAAAATCTTCTAATTGCCGCAAGGTGAGAGGTTTAGTAAACCCATCTGCCACCTGATCACCTGTATGTATGAATTTGATATTCAGCAATTTATCAGCCACTCTTTCTCGAACAAAGTGGTAGTCAATCTCAATATGCTTCATCCTGGCATGGAAGATAGGATTAGCAGACAAATAAGTTGCACCAAGATTGTCACGCCAAAGTGACGCTGCTCTTGGGTGAGAGATACCCAACTCTGTTAGCATATTCTGAACCCAAATAATCTCAGCAGTAGCATTAGCTAGTGCTTTATACTCAGCTTCTGTACTTGACCTGGACACTGTTGGCTATTTGCGAGTACTCCAAGAGACCAAATTACAGCCAAGAAACACTGCAAAGCCTCCTGTTGATCTTCTATCATCAGGACAGCCTGCCCAATCTGCATCTGAGAAAGCACTTACAAGCATTGAATCTGACTTTCCAATTTTCAGTCCATCACTCTGTGTCCCCTGAAGATACCTAAGTATCCTCTTTACTGCAGTCCAATGTGCACTAGTAGGAGCATGTAAGAACTGACATACTTTGTTTACTGAATATGAGATATCTAGTCTAGTTAATGTCAAATACTGTAAAGCTCCTACAATACATCTGTACCTGGTGGAGTCCTCTGCTCCAAGAGTATCTCCATCATAAAGAGACATTTTCTCAGAGACAGACAAAGGTGTAGATGATGGCTTACATCCTTTCATGCCCATTCTCTGAAGTATTTCTTGCATATATTTTCCTTGTGACAACACAATTCCACTTTTTACATTTTTTACCTCGATCCCAAGGAAGAAGTGAAGACTGCCAAGATCCTTCAGTGCAAACTCCTTGCTCAAGTCCATAAGAAGGGCTTCAACTGCTTTAGATGATGAACTAGTAACAACTATATCATCAACATAAATGAGCATAAAAAAGGTTATCACATATCAATGGTACAAAAACAGCGAGGTATCTCCCTTTGAGGGAGTAAATCCAAGTGATTGTAACTTAGAGGAGAGCCGAGAGTACCAAGCTCTAGGTGCTTGTTTTAGTCCATACAGTGCCTTATCAAGTTTGCAAATATGATGTGGTGCATTTGGATTTTCATACCCAGGAGGTTGCGTCATGAACACTTCCTCTTCCAGAACACCATGCAAGAATGTATTCTTTACATCTAGCTATCTTATGCACCAATCTCTAGACACTGCAACTGAGTGGATTAATCTAATAGTAGCAGCTTTCACGACTGGACTAAACGTGTCCTCATAGTCGATTCCATACCTCTGTTTGAAACCTTTAGCAACCAGACGTGCCTTGTACTTGTCAATGGTGCCATCAGATTTCCTCTTTACCTTATAGACCCACTTGCAGTCAATTATGTTTTTGCGTCTGACTGGTGGAACTAAGCGCCAAGTTTTATTCTTCATTAAAGCAGTACACTCCTCATCTATTGCTTATTTCCAACGAGGTTCACCTAGTGCTTCTCCAAAATTTTGTGGTTCATCTGTTGCACAAAAAGAGCCCCAACGCACACAGCCATCTTTATATATTTTAGGTTTAACAATACCACTTTGTGACCTGGTGTTGGAGCGGATAGGAGGTGGCAGAGCTGGTCGTTCAACCTGCTATAGGAGGCGGTTTAAAGAAGACGACCCAGCTGCACTGGAATCATCCGCAGAAGATCCCGAAGATAACTCCTGTAGCGGATCCGCGTCGGGAACAGGCACGTTCGCAGGTGCAGATGGATCCTCCTCCCCGGAACTGCCACTTGGCGCGCCTGGGCTGACGTGCAGCGTCCTGTCGGCGCGTTCCCGCCCGCGTGACATGGACCACGCTCGTCCACACGCGAAGGCCGACCACCAGCACGTGAGGGTGGGCCACCAGGCCCCACCGAGGGTGGCTGTCAGGCGATGTGACGGGCCGCGGGCCCGCTGTGCAACCCAGCCTAGTCTGCCGCCGAATCAGGGAGCGGCGCAGATCCCACAGGAGATTCCCCTGCGGCAGCTGACACGTCTGGCGCCACGGATCCCGAGTGATTCACTCCGGGATTTGCATCTGGATCCTCTACAGCTTCCTCTGTCGTTTCTGCATGCATAAAATCATACGTATCGCCAAAATCTTCTTCGTTTTCTTGCATACTTGCATCAGAGTGGTTTTGATCAAAGGTATTATTAGACATGGACATGCGTTCAGCAGTATCTACTACTCCCCCTTGATCAAAATGAGACGATGGCAGAAGATGAACAGTTAAAAGAGTGAGCTCTTTGCGAAGTTGTGGACCGGCGTTAGGATGAAGTTTGGCAAAGGGAAAACGTGTTCATGAAAGACGACGTCCCGAGAAATATAGACACGACCGAAGGCTACATCGAGGCACTTGTATCCTTTGTGGAGGCTACTATACCCCAATAAGACACATTGTTTGGACCTAAATTCAAGCTTGTGCTTATTGTAAGGACCCAAATTAGGCCAAACAGCACACCCAAAGATGCGGAGAAAGGTATAGTCAGGTTTATTGCCAAAGAGACGTTCAAGGGGCGTTTGGTTTTTGATGACCCTACTAGGTACACGGTTGATGAGATACACCGCGGTAAGAAACGCCTCGTCCCAAAATTTTAAGGGCATAAAGGCGTGGGCAAGGAAAGACAGACCGACTTCCACAATATGACGGTGCTTCCATTCTGTGGATCCATTCTACTAGTAAGCGTGGGGACACGAGACATAATGGGTGATGCCAATGCGCTCAAAAAAAGAATTGAGTTTCTGGTACTCACCCCCTAATCCGTTTGCATAGCAAGAATTTTTCGATCGAAGAGGCGTTCAACATGTTGTTGAAAGAGATGAAATTTCTCAAACACATCAGACTTATTTTTGAGCATATAAATCCAACTAAACTTGCTAAAATCATCAATAAAGCTCACATAATATTTTTGTCTTCCTACAGAAACGGGTCCAGGACCCCACACATCCGAAAAAACAAGCTTTAAAGGAGCCTTTTACTCACTAAAAGACTTAGGATAGGGAAGTTGATGGCTCTTGGCCATCTGACAAGCATCACAAACCAGCATATGGTCTTGTTTATTTGACACGGGAAGACTGAAATCTCAAAGAATTTTCTGAACCACCGGTAATGCAGGATGTCCTAAGCTTTGTGCCACCGTGAAGTAGATGGCTTGGTGGCGTTAAGAACTTGTTGAAGGAGAGCATCTTGCCATCCAGAGACAGGAAACAAACCACCCCTACTCTCGTTTTGAAGAATGGTCCTCCGAGTGGCCCGATCCTTAACAAAAAAAGTTTCAGGGTAAACCTCAAGGAAATCATGATTATCTTTGATGAGTTGATAGGCAGAAAGTAAGCTTTTGTCGGCTTGCGGAGAATTAAGTATGTTCTTTAGATGTAAAGAGCCATGAGGAGTAGATAGAACTGACTGACCGACATGTGCAATGTCCATACCTTGACCACTTGCGGCGTGGATTTGCTCTGAGCCGGTGTAGCGATCATGGACAACGAGCTTCTCCAGTTCACCGGTCATGTGGTTGGTTGCGCCAGAGTCAAGATACCAGTTGGTATCGACTCCATAGGAGTGGACGGCGTTGGCAGATCGGTTCCCACCGCCGCCACCACCACCTCCACCACCAGCAGGGTTACGAACGTTGTTGTTGAAGTTGCGGTCGTAGCGCTTCTTGTAGCGCCATGCACCATGCCGCTCGTTCTTGCAGATTTGGCACTTCTCATGGTCACCGCGGTCACCGCCGTTCACCACACTGCGAGGCGCGCCACCAAAGCCGCCACCACTAGTGTACATGTCGGAGGAGCGGGTGCCCGTGTTGTTGTTGTTGTAGCCACGGGAGCCGCTGTTGCCGCCGCCACGAGAGCCACCCTGGTTGAAGTTGCCACGGCCTCCGCCTTTTGCAGTGAGGTTGGCGGAGTAGGCGGAGGTCTATGCGGCGATGCGTGCCTCAGCAGCAAGCAGCAGCGAGAATAACTCCCCTAGGCCGATTGGCTAGTCGGTGATGGTGCACGTGGAGACCGCGGACACGAACCCGCTGTACTCCGGCTCGTGCATGACCCCTGGATGATGTGAGAGATGGCATCATCTTCACCCAGAGGCCTCCCGGCAGCTGCAAGTTCGTCGGCGAGCCCCTTCATCTTGGTGAAGTAGGCAGCCGCCGACAGATCGCCCTTCTTGGTGTGGCCGATCTGATCGCGGAGCTGGATGATGCGGGCGCGGGATTGCTAGGAGAAGCTCTGGAGAAGAGCACTCCAGGTGGCAACGGCCGTCGTGTAGTTGTTGACCTGCAGGAGCACTTCGCGAGAAAGGGAAGCGATCAAAAACGAGATCACCTGCTGTTCCTGGGTAACCCAGATGGTGTGCTCTGGGTTGACGGCGACAGTGACCTCCTTCTTGCCGGCGACGTCCCTCTCCGTGCTGATCTCAGCGGCGGGTTCCTTCTGGGAACCATCCAGGAAACCCATCATGCCCGCCGCACGAACATGCGGCAGAACCTGCGCCATCTAGACGAGGAAGTTCTCACGGTTCAGCTTTTCCGTGATGGTATGGCCGAGGGAAGCGAGGGAGGGTGTGGCCATGGCGGAGGAGGACGACGAAGACATCTAGATGCGATGGAAGAGTCAGGCTCTGTATATCATGTGGAAAACTAGGCTTAAGCGTATGCATAGCTGCAGGGGACGCGTGCGTGTTAATATAGGGCTCAAAGCCAAGAGATTACAAGGGTTGGTTAGGCTAGAATTGGTCTCCAAGTAATCTAACAAACTATGGGATCATATCTCTAAGCCTAACCATATTACAACAACCATACACATGCACACGTTACAATACAATGTTTAACACAACCTTGCTTTAAATACCTATTGTTGGCCCAGACAACATCGCCGAGTAGACACGCGACGACCGACGACGAAAACGAGCGCGATGAACAAAGCAAAGCTAACTCGTGATCGATCACCCACAGTGTAAAGCTAGCCAAGCTAGCAATCGATCCTTTGCTTGGACAACGCACGCGAGAATAACACACGAGAGACACGCTCGGGGTTTATTGCTAAAATGCTCGTGGCGTGCCTTTCGTTTGTATTGATTTGATCTAATTACAGGTTTAGGGTACATCTATATTTATACTAGTACAAAGCTAGCTAACCCAAACCTACTCGGATGACTGGACGTATCCGTCCCAGACACGACAACGTGGTTAATCCCAACACTGAGACATGAAAAGAGTACGGAAATGTTAACGCCCACACGTGTGGGCGTCCACCATCTCGACCACATGCATCCATCACCGTCGAGTACTTTACGCACAAATCTTGGCACAATCTGGTCGTTTTTCTGTGCGACGTAGGACAAGGCGCGTGTGTGGTGTGTGAGACAGTTCGCCCGCACGTTGGTTGCCCTCCCGCGGTCAGCGGTTGCCACTCGGGGGCGTGTGGTGGAACTGCTATGCGCCCGCACGCGACGCGCCGACCGTGGTTGACGTCAAACACGTCGCGCACTTCGCCCCTCTCTCCCTCACGGTTCCATTTACTCACCCCCGTAGTTACTCGCACAAACCACTTCGCATTTCAAGCCATTGGAGGAGAAGACGAGGGGAGAAGGCGACGGCGGAGGCGGAAGAATCGACGGTGTTCGCGGCCGTCGGTGGTGCTCGCCGGACCGGAGCGCCTGCAGATTGAAGGTAATGCTCGCTCCAACTCTCACAATCCTTTCCTGCATTTTCCCCCCTTCCCTCCCTGTTCGATTACTCGCTCAATATTCATAGAGATTCAGGAGATTTGGCGATGCGTCGGCGTTCCCGCCGGCGGCGGAGTCCTGTGCTAGCCGTTTTCGGTGGCACTGGGCAGTTTCGTCGCCGCCGCCACGGCGGCCTCGTCGGTGTGGTTCTGCCTGTCCGGAGGCACACACTGGTTGTGCCTTGGGATTGGGCAGGTGTCTTCTGGTCTGTTAGTTGCGCATTGGTTTAAATTGGTGTTTGTAATCAGTTCGGGTAGAATTTGGAGGTTGACTTTGAAGTCATTATAGTTGCCTTCGAACCCTAGATCTAGTTAGTTGTTTCTCAAACTGCAACATGAGGCAAACGTGCTAGTTTGATTAACTATCATGACTCTATGGCAACTAACTTCCAGAATGACTGTGATAGTTGCCACAAACATGCTTTCCCATGCGGCAACTAACTTACTGAAATGACTGTGATAGTTGCCACAAACAAGCTTTCCCATGCGGCAACTAATTTATTGAATGACTGTGATAGTTGCCACAAACAAGCTTTCCCATGCGGCAACGCATTAGTCTTGCATTTGGATTTTGAGAGTGTCCGCCGGGTTGATTTAGTGCGGGGTTGGTTCGAAATTTGTGGTTGCAGCCATTTCGCGCGTGAATTTGTAAGGGTGATTTTGAGGTTGAATCAGTTGCCGTTGAAACCTAGATCTAGTCTAGTTTGGGGGGCTGAAAATGCAGACTGTGGAGAAATTGGTAGTACGATTTTTTGAACGTGAACAAATGTGCGGCAACTAAACTACCCGAATAAACGTGGTAGTTGCCACAAAACGTGTTCTCCCATGTGGGCAACAGATTTCCGAAAATGACTTTCATAGTTGCCACCCAAAAACGAGGTGGCAACTACTTTCATTGAACTCCTGTGGCAGTTGCCACACGCATGCTCTTCCATATATGGCAAATTTCAATTCTGCTGAACTTGTACGATAAGTAAACCAGAGAAAATATGCTTTCTGAATGTGGCAACTACGGCAGTATGACCGAACGTGAACAGGTGTGTGGCAACTAAACTACATGAACAAATGTGGCAGTTGCCACAAATGTGTTCTCTTCTGCGGCAACATATTTTCTGAAACTGACTGTCATAGTTGCCACGAATGTGTTCAAGCTCACACAGAAGGGGGGGGGGCAACTAAAATTTTCAGAATGAATGAGATAGTTGCCACATACATGCTTTTTTAAACGAGGCAAACTGGTTTTTTGCTGAATTTACATAATAGTAACCTCAAACATTCTTTTTTCATTTGTGAGACTTGTTTTTTTTTCTGAATTATATTTGCGACAGTTTCCATACTTTTGATAGTTGCCACAATCGGTAGCACTGGGCGGAAATAATGTGCACACTGAGTGGGCGTGTTTGCCACTTGGATTTTTGTATAATCATGTTGCAATACAGTTTGTGAACACAATGTCTGTTTCCACAACACAGATATGGCAATGTGGCAAATTGGCTGCATAGTATGGCAACCACATTTGCATTCAAATAGTTAACATTTTTTTCTGTTGGGTGGCAACTGCTTACCCATTTGCACTTTACATTTTCGCCATTAACAATTTGGTCCGTTCCTACATCAGCAGAATGGCTCGCGGCGATCATCAAAGTGATGATGACGATTTCATGGATCCACCTCAACGTAACCGGGCAACTGGACGGAGAAAAGAGGGTGATGAGGTAACTGTCTGCACACCCGCCCCCTTCCCTCCTGATTTATGTTATTTGCTGGCACCTATATCTTTTTTTATAGTCGTCCATCATGAACTAAATTTTCGTAGCATTGCAAAAAAATGGCAACAGCTCAACACTTTTGTGTTTGTTTTTTTGCAGAAGAAGAAACGTATTCGCAACAGAGCCTCCCAGGAACGTCTGACCGTGCTGATTGACAAATTCAGTGACGATCAAAAGGGAGCTGCTACTGAGATGGGTATGCAGGTTCTGATGGATGTCCGGTGCATGAACCTTGTCAACCCGGTATGCGACTGGCTTGGTGAGATATACGATCCCGCCTCCAGGGAATTCGTGATCCCGGGACGGGGAAGACTCCCATTGAACGAGGAATCGGTGTTCTGTACTTTGGGTGTGCCTCGGGGACATATCAAAGTCCCGTATGAGGTTAATAATGAGATTGAGGAAGAGCTGTTCGCCCGTTTGTTTCCTGGGTTGGAGTCAATGCCGAACATGTCTGTACTGGCAGATTCTCTGCAGGCCATGACGACGCACGGAGAAGTTTTCAAGATGAAGTTGCTCATGTATCTCATATCAGCTGTTTTCGCGCCGACCACTTCTCTTCGCCCAAGCAACAAATGTTTCCCCATCCTGGTGAATGATCCATGCTTACTACTGCCAATGTTTTCGTTGTGCTTCTTTCCGTTTGATTTTCTGACGTGGCAAACCTTTTTTGCCCTGAAAATTTCGTGTCGTGCAAGCGAATCTGAAAAACGTGAAGAATATGAACTGGTGTAAATTCATTGCCGACTTTCTCCATGATGCTTTCAAAAACAAGATGTACCAGAAGGGTTGTCGCCTGCATTTAATGGTATTTATTTTTACCAGGTCTCTTTGTGAACTCTTTGTTTACGACGCACTTTCATTCATGCATGACAATCTGGTCACAACAAGATGGCAACTGCCATATCGACAATGTGGCAACTACCATAATGACAACGTGGCAATTGTCATTTTGACAATGTGGCAACTGCCTTCATATTAGCATGGCAACTGCCATCACAGTAGGATGGCAACTACCATCACACTTTGATGGCAACTACCACATACATATTATCGTTGGATCATACATTTATCCTGCTCTTTATTTTTTCCAAACTACAAATTACCGATGATGGCAACTGATATTTTCTTTTCTTTGCAAAATTATTTGCAAATCAGCTTATGTATGTCGACTGTCTTGATTTGTCCACCGTGGATTTCACTGGGGTAGGAGGCCCGCCGCCTACGCACAAGTTTGCTGTTTCTGCATGGACCATCAGCGCTGTCAAGGCTGTGCTTGCTGCAGACAGGGCAACTGATGGCACGTATGGAAAACTACAGGTTAGTTTTTGTTTATGTCTTTTTTTCACACGGCATGCTTACAAATTTGACACGACGCAACCGTCCGTGGTTTATAAGGCATGCTTACATTTTCTTTTTTTGTTTTTCATAGCTGATGGCCAAGCATGCTATAGACTACAGCGTGTTTGGGGGGCCTCAAAAATTTGAAAAGTGGATGGACGTGCACTCAGCTCCGTCTTGCCCTTCTGAGGTAATCAAAATGTCCACATCCATGGGTTGCTGTGGATTACATGTTTGATGTTGCGGAAGTGACTTCAATACGGGGGTTGTTTGCTGATGCTTCTTGTTTTCGTGGACAGGCGAGGGCACCAGTTGAGCATCTAATTGGGCAGTTTGCTTCCGGAATGACCGAATTGCTCGGGAAGTTGGTCGAGGGGTGGACGTCCCTCAGTGCCTCCGACAGCGACGCGGTTGCGAGGCAGTTCACTTCATTTGTTCCAGAACGTACACACCGGCCAACTGGCTGTCGTGGCCGATACGACTACAACAGTTCCCAAGAGCCCGGTGACACACAGGATGATGTAGACGGAGACGCTGGCCTCAGCAAGGATGACGACGACGACATGGACAATGTGCATCAGGACACGGATGACGATGAACAAGCTGAAGTTCGCAGAGGCGGCAATAGGGGCTAGGATGCAACAGATGCCCCACCACCGGAGAAAGTGAAAGAACAGACGGCTGCGAGACGCCAGGGGGTGTTGCCATCAAGGAGGGGGAGGGCTCCAGATGATGTTGGGCAGGGTTCTCATGGCAAGAAGTCCAAGACGGACCCCGTAGCTGCCAGGAGGAGGTTTGACTTTCAATTTTTAGTTTTCCGCTGTGTCTATTTTCTTGGAACAATCTCATCCAATTTTCTTTACACTTTTCTGTTGTCAAGCACGGCAACGGGTTTGTTTTCTGACATTTGCCACCTTGGCTTTTTCCCTCCATCTGTTATTTTTGCAGCGAGCCGACCGCTGATGGAAGAGCAGTTACGAATAAATAAGCGCCAATGCCAACCCGTGCTTCTGCTCGCTTGAACAAAGGTGCCCCCATTGCTGGTGACACCTCTTCCACTAGGTTGTCTCCTCGTACGACGACGACCAACACCGGGGATCCTGTTGTGTTGCCAAACATGAGGAAGCCAGTCAAGAAGTACGTTAATCAATGTGGTTTCATTTTCATATCTGTGTTTTTTCCTTCAATTTTCCAATGCTTTTTTTGTTCAGCTTTGTCACATGATATTCTTTCACCGTCACCCATGCAACAACCTCTCTTCCCCCAAATGATTTTTTCATTCAATTCTCTTTTTAGTTTTACGGCAACTCATATTTGGTCTTCACATGGCAACTGGCATCTAGTGCAACTGGCATCTAACCCTCTACCTCATGGCCAACTGCCATTTTTTCACCTATGGGTTTGAGAGCTCATCCCATACACAGTTTTCAAATTGCATTCCTGCCAGAACATACATCAGTTTTTCATTCTTCAATTTTTTTTGCTAAACACGGCAACTACTGCTGAATTGCAACTGCTAACCAGGACACATGGCAACTCAAGTTCCCATTACATGGCAACTACCAACTTTCCACATGTTTTTCATTCACTTTAAGGTTTCTACCATTTTTTGCAAAACATGTTTTTGCTCATTTTTTTCAAACCTTTTCTCATGTGATTTTTTCTTTTTTCAGGGTTAAGAAGACTACTACGCGCGGGGCCAAGCATAGGATAAATGATCCGCTTGAACGACTATATTCAAAGTTGTCAACTGGGGGCAACTCAAATGTACATGAGGCACCCGTCGACAATACTGCTGCTGCACCGATGACGGCTTCCACCAACCCTGATGCGAGTGGCCGATCATCTCCGCCGGCTGCGGATGCTGAGGCTACAACAACAGGCATCCGTACATCGGGGAGTGATGAGTCCATATCTATCAGGACAGCTGAAATATTGCCAACTCTTCTGGCAATGAAGGAAGCCGCAGTGAGCCACGCCACCCCATCAGCAAGTGTTGAAGTGGACGCTCCTGAGACGAACATAGGCAAGGAAGATTCGCGTTCTTCAGACACTGACTCCAAGGGCGTGCGTGATGGCGCACCTGTGTCCACGACAGAAGCCGCTGAGGCGGCAGTTCATAAGGATATGCCATCTTCAGGAGAGAGTCATAGCACAACAGCTCCAGCCCCTGTCGGTGCAGATACTGTTAAGGTTACCGTGGCGCGTGCTGGTCTTCCACCTAGGCGTCGCAGCCCCCATAAGCAACCAACAGTCGTACCCAATGCACCGGCTGTACCTAGCAGCAGGAGAGACGAGTCTGGGTATGTTCCTGCATCAACACTGTTCCCGCCACCCGCCCAAAGCAATGTGATGGAGAACCCGCAAGACCGGAGCAAAACTAAGGCAGTTGTCAAGGCTGGCACGAGTGACGCAGGTGAACGGCCGGAGCAGACTGCGCCTTTACCCGCAGTGGAAATCCCCAACATAAATCTGCGCACTTCCAGGCGGCCAGTCAATGTTGGTGTCCCCTACAGCCCAAATAAGAAGATTGCCATGAAAGCTGCTGCTGATACCGCTGACAAGACGCCCCGCCCTGCAAACAAGCCCGAACATTCCGGAGCGGCTGATTCAGATATGTTTGTTGATCTTTCACCATTGGATTCTGCCCCGCAAATCGTTCGTGGTTCGGCCAGTAGGAATGAGAGGCACCCAATGGCATTTACCCCACCGAGCTTCAGCATTGGCGTAAGTCAAGACCAAGCGGTGGTGCATGATCCTATGCCAGTTGCCTTTGGTTTTCCAGGAGGCACAACAGCAATGATGGCGCAGCCAATGGTCGAGGGCAGGAAGGCTGTCAAGTTCGCAGAGCCAATTGTGCAAGGTACACTTGTCATGTCCTTACGATTTTCGTGTGCACATATTTTGTAGTTTGGATTTTGTCCCAATCATATCCCATTCGGTGATGTTCTCACCTGCGGTGGCAACTGCGGTGTGATGATATAGCAAGTTGATTTTTGATGCACCATAGCCTACTTTTTTTTGGGTTGTTGACATGCTGCATTTTTGACATTTGGGTAAACACATGGCAATTGAAGTTGATTCACCATGGCAAATGAAGTTGATTCACCATGGCAACTGAAGTTGCTGACACGTGGCAACTGTATTTGCTGACACGTGGCAACTATAGTTTATTACATATGGCAACTGGATTTGCCACACCATGTCACATGCATTTTGTTTGTTACCATTCTGCATTTTTTTCTATACAGTAATCACATGGCAAGTGGAGTTGACACAACATGGCAACTGCATTTGATGCGACATGGCAACCACAGGCCATCTGAACGGTAATTCATCACAACTGCATGGCAACTGCAGTTGCGATGACATGGCCACCGTATTTCCCCACTTTTCCACAGTTGCGATGACATGATCACAACTGTAGTTGCACCACACATGGCAATTTCCCCACTTTTTCCTACCTACATGTCACATCATACACCCCATTTTTCCTCACAATCCATATGTTTTCCGACTTTCTACTTATCATAACACACTTTTTATTTTTTTCTTCTCGAATCATTGCAGCCACCCCTGAGGAAATTTCACCGTCACTCAACGAAGCTTACCGCAAGATTGAGGAGGCAGCATTGCAGAGGAGGACATCCCGAGGACAGGGGCAATCAAGTTCCAACTTGACTGCGGAGATGGCAACTGAGGATACCATCAGAAGCGCGACCCCTGGTTCTGTGAGACAGTAGAGGGTAGTTCACGCACCTCCCGCGGAAGACTACGAGCCCGAATTCAGGGCCACTAAGGAACAGACCCAGCTGTACGACGTCATCAAGCGGTTTGGAAATGCAAGGGCCAGCAGCAAGCATATGAAGGAGTTGAAAGCGTAAATGACCACATCCTACAATCACTCATTCTGCTTTGTTCTTTTTTTAGCATCTTCATCTTTTTCTTTTTTTGCACTCCTTATACATGATGCGCTTTACGTTTTAGTTCTTTTATATATCTCTTTTACTTAGCAGGCATGATTCTTCCGTGTTATGTCGTTTTCATACAGCTCATGTTTGGACAGAACCAAAATCATTCAATGCGGAGCGACGTACGTCGACCTGGGTGATCTCGCCGAGTCTGTGAGGCCAAACGGCAAAATGTCGACGAATGTGATTGCATGCGGGATCGACTACATCACCAATCACATCGATATGTGTGCCGACAAGGTCATCATGCATTACAGCGTGACATGCAAAATATGGGATGGTGATTTCCACCACAAAATTCTGAGGAAGAATTTCGCTCAGCACGGTGAATTCAAGCTAACACTGAAGAAATATGTGAGTACTCCTACCCTGTCTGCACTATTTTTTTACATGGTGTGGTTTTTGCCATCTTCTGCACTTTTTGTGACTGGGTGTCAGATTGTTTTTCCATGTGGCAACAGTTGCCATGCACATTTTTTCTTCTTTTTGTTTTTTGTGCATTCCCTGTGCGAACCACGTGGCATTTTTTGATTTTATGAAATGCACGGCAAATCTTGAACATACATGGATGGCAACTTTTCTTCAACTACCCCCACACCATAGGCAAAAAACACATCCTACATGATTCTAATTTTTTTCTCCCTCTGCTGTTCTTTTTATGTGAACTATGCTTCTCATTTCTTCACTTTTTAAAATGCAGGTCATGTTCCCCATGTTCCAGGAGCTTGCACCACATGCTCAACACGACAAGTGTGGTCACCACTACGCGATCTGTCTGGACCTGAAGAACCAACGCTTTGAGGTGCTTGATTCAATCCGTTCGGGAGCTGATTCAGATCTTACCACGCATGCTGAATTCTTCATCAACAACCTCAAAGAGACATGGAACCGTCACTTAGAAAATTCAAAGGTCCAGATCAGACATTTCCCGATTGAGTATGTGGCGACTGTGAAGCAAGGGAACACGTAATTTCTTTTTCCCCTCCTTTTTATGTGCCGTTTACATCAATTGCAACCCCTCTTTTTTTTGTTTGCCACATGTGAATTGAAGTCTATGTTTTGCTATGTCTGTTCCTTTTTTTGTGTGTTCATTTGAGTCTTTTTTCGTGCAGTACGGACTGCGGCTTTCACGCGCTGGAATACTTTGCAAAGTGGGAAGGCAGAATCGTCCCCGCCATCACAGCTGCAACGATTGTTGAGCTCCGGAAAATCCACACGTGGAACTGGTTGACGAACGAAGATTTCAACAAGCGGTCTGGAGCACGCGAGTTCGTGGAGGAAGCTGTCAAGAAAATCAACAAGAAGTACAAGTGATCATGTGGTGTTAGACGCCGGACGCATACCTTACATTCTGTTGCTGAGGAATGTAAGGTACTTATCTATCTTGTTATTGTCGAAAAACTATGTTTGTGTGCTATGTTACGACTGCAACCCAGCGTACGCCACTATGCAGTGGTAGTGTTTGAGCGACATTTTATAGTAGGTCTGTAATATATGTGTGGACGTGAACCTATGTTTTTAGTCGTTTAATGCACATACGTTTTTATGTTTTTATTATTATTACAATGGTTTCAGACGCACACATCACCAGTTTTTTTGCTGTTTTTGGATTGCGTCCATGATGTTTAAAAACAGGTGGCAAATGTAGTTCAACATACGTGGGGCATCACCGGCTAGCAATTTGTGGGGCAGGGCTGATCATGCAGCCACAACCCTGGCTGCGATTTATGCATTTTCCGCCTTTGCCCAACTTGATTTTCAATACACTGCGCACAACACAATTTGTTTCTCTAAACCGTGTGTTATTTGTCATTGAAATATACGTCATGCACAGTCATTTCAAATACCATGTCATATTTTAAGCACAGCTAACATGGAAATTACAGTTCAAAACAACATGGCAGATCAAGCATACTTGACATGACAGATACAGTACAACTAACATGGCAGATACAGTACAACTAACATGGCAGATCCAGTACAAAAAGCATGGCATATTTAGTACAAAGTAACATGACATATTTTTAGTATAAGATAGCATGGCATATTTTTTACTACACACTACATGGCAGATTTAGTACACACTACATGGCAGATTTAATACACACTACATGGCAGATTTAGTACACATAACATGGCAGATTTAATACACATAACATGGCAGATTTCATACACATAACATGGCAACTGCATTTTTCTGCAGTCAATGAATTTTGTCCCTTCTCTTTTCTTATGTTCCTCAATAGTTATTCTCCCAATTTTAAAAACAAAAAATCTCATCGTATAGGCGTACAAAACTAAATGTCCACAAGGACCATGACGCAACGCCCCAATTTCTGCTCATGGATTGCCCGCAGCTTTCTTCGTTTTCTTGTGTTTTGTTTGAATCTCCAATCCTGACTTGTACCTTATCTCTCTCGGGCGACCCTTTGTGATGGAACGTGGTGGGTTCCTAACCTGCGTTTGTGTGCTTGCTGTTCCAGATCCTATGTCCGAGTTTTCAGATGACGGCCCGGTCGATGAAGGCACACTTGATGTGCGGGGGAACCGGTGTAAGCCTTCCTCAGCTTTCCGCTTCTTGATCTCATCAAGCTCTCTTTTTAGCGCCTTCCTGTGTTTTTCTGCGACTCTTGCTATCTCATCACTTTTGCACGCTTCATCAATTAGCTCAGCATAGTTCTTCGTCAGCACTACGTGCCTCACGGCTTCCATGGTGGACTCTGGTCTCTCGTCATGCACAGCCAGAACCGCGTGCGTTGTCTGCGGCGCCAACGCGTCGTCAGCGTCCCAAGTCCATCGTCGCCTTACGAAATGGCGGGGCATCCATGTCACAGCGTTCATGTCCATCACTTTCAGTATGTGACAACACACAATGTCGTCCCGTTCGAACTTGCAGCATTGGCAGTAGTAATCGCCTTCGCCTATCGAGGCTTTCACGAAGTAGTTCCTTCCTTTGTCTGGGTCTTCAGGTTCTGAATCCGACATGCCCAAAATAGAACACACCTTGAACGTATGTTCGTCCACCTGGAAAGCCGTGAACATGCTGGCACGCTTTATTTCTTCTTGGAATCTGCAAGTTTTGTGTGCTTTATGTTAATCCATCGTGCGATCCTTTTTTTTGCAGCACCTTATGCTGTCATGTGAATAGAAATAGAGTTTTGTTTTGAATATGGCAATCATAGCATACTGAACATGGCAAACATAGCACACTGAACATGGCAACTGCAGTACACCAAACATGGCAACTGTACTACATTTTCAACTAGCCATCGTCGTTTCCACACCAATATTTTCCCCAATGGAAGCACATTGCATCAAACATGGGCATCTGCATTCCAGTAAACATGGGCAACTGCATATCATGGCAACTGCATTTGCAAATCTATATGGCAACTACTGCCCTAGTGCTTTTTGTGCAAACAAGACCCGTAACGCAACTGACTTACTTGTTAAAGATCTTGTTTGTGTATATCTTGCTCATTTGCCTCTCCATTGGTAAGTACGTTAGCAATTTCGGCTGCTTTAGTGCGGTGGTAGCTTCTTGCTGCAGCTCAGATCCCAGGATTTTTTTGTTGCAGAGCTGTGTACTGCTTGGCAAACTGTAACAATGAGTTGCCAGGGCTCACGTACCGCTTCAACACAGCATTGAACCCCTCGCTGCGCTGCGTAGTCTGTAGAAAAGGGAAGAAGCAGTGCATGAAGTAGGCGGGCACCCAGTACATTCGCTTTTCCCACAGATTAGCAAGCGTCTCGTTGTCTTGGACTTGATGCGTTTCAACCATGGCCATCCAGCTCCTTTCAAACTCCTCGACCGTCAAGCTGTGGTCCACGCACAGCTCGAATGCCTTGTGCAGCTCTGGTCGGACAGCAAAGAACGGTCCTAGCGTCTCCTCAGCCTTCTTTATTATGTGCCACCTACAGTGCCTGTGCACTGCCAACGGAAAGACCTCCTCTATGCCTGCACGTATGCTAAAATCCTGGTCTGTTATTATGTTCATTGGAGCAAGTCCATCCATGCACTCCAAGAAGGTCTTGAACAACCAGACGTACCCATCTGTGTCTTCGTTCCGAACGAGCCCGCACCCGAACTGCAATGACTGATTGTGGTTATTTATTCCTATGAACGGAGCGCATGGCATCTTGTACATATTGGTGAGGTATGTCGCGTCGAACGAAATGCAATCTCGGAAATGTTTGTAGGCTCTCCTTGCAGCACCATCCACCCAATACATGTTCCTGACACGGTCCTCATCGTCCAACCTTATCCTGTAGAAGAAATCTGGATCTTCCTTTGCTTTCTCATCGAAGTAGGCAATTGTAGCCTCTATGTCAGCCAGCCTGCTCTCTCTACGGTACCTGGCCTGTAGGTTTGTGACATCAGCCGGTATGTACGGCATGCTACTCAGTTTCCCCTTTTTGCTGTGGATGAGTGATATTATCTGGACCATTCTGGATGGACCGACGTTACAGTCATGTAGCAGCTTTACGAATTGCCTTTCGACTGGGGTGAATCCTCTGTGGGCGGTCAGAAATTTGACTAGGTCGAACTTCTTTATGAGACTGTGGTTGTGCTCGTCAAAATATTCGGTGACCACATACTGTGTCCCATGTACGTTTAGCTTACACCGGACAGGGCATCCCGTCTTGAGAATGATTCCTCTTTTTCGTTCCGGAACGACAGGCGCAGCACCTTTCACCTTCTTGTTCCTCCGCGCCTTGTGGCACCTCATCTCACCTCTGCTGTACTCATTGGTTTTCTTAATTTTCCTATGGTACTCGGTGTTGACCGCAAATCCATGGAACTTTGCATATGTCTGGTAGTATTCCTTTGCTTCCTCGAAGGATTCAAATCTCTGCCCAATGTACGGCGGCTGAGGTACCACAATCTCTGATTGCCCACCATCTTCATCATCTTCTGCCTCGTCGTCACTTTCATCATTCACTTCAGTATCGGCGGCAGTTCCTTCTACCTGAGCGTTGTCAGTGTGCGTGTTCAAAGGGGTGCTTGTCTGTAGTGCTGGAATGATTGCCATTGCCGACTGTGACTCGAAATTGTCTGCGGCACGAGTGTCTGCTGGCTGGTGGAACGCGTCTTCCGTGCGCTCAGAGCTCCCCGCATTTGATGTCATGGCGCTGCCGCTAACTGTAGTTGTAGGCCCTGCGATAGGGAAAACAGGTACGACATTTAAGCTTTTATGTTTGAATAACATGTGTATCGTGACGGACCACACCATCTATGAGTGATTTTGCACGGCATCATTTTTTCAAACAGCAAGCCGCGAGTATGTGTGTGGGCATGCACGGCAACTATAGCTGTCCAGTGATGGCAGCCATTGTTTTCAACAAACACGGCAACTAGTTTGTTTTCGCATGCAAATAACTTCAAGTATCAAAGGTACTGTTTGTTTTACTGGTTCAGATTTTTTTCCCTTACCTAGGTGCGTTGCATTCGACCTTCCCGTGTTGCCTGGGACAGCAGAATGGTTTCCCCCACCCGCAATTAGTGAAGGCTGCCACGAGACGTTTGCCGGGGTACCACCAGCGTAATAACCTGTGTGCATAGCAGTGGTTGGTCAAATTCATGGCTACTGTATTTTTTGCGCTAGCACGGCAACTGCAGTTGCCCCTGATGTGGCAACTGCAATTTTATTTTTGGCAAAAAAAATGTATTTTTTGCATCGGTATGGCAACCGCAGTTGTTCCTCTATGGCAGCTGCAGTTCCATGACATGGCAAATGTAGTTGTAATGGCATGGCAACTGCAGTTTGTTCTCCCCTGGCAACTGTATTTGTACATGGACGGCAACAACAGATGTGCAGGGATGTCAAATGTAGTTTGCTAATACATGGCAACTGCAGATGACCAGTCATGGCAATTTTTTGCATTTGCCACCTATTGCTCCTTCTGCTAATTGATCATCATCAGCTTCACCTTATGGACTGACATGTGTATGACGTCGACGGCAGGTACATTGGCGGTGCTTGATGCCACGTGCTGCACGAAGGCTCTGCATTTTCACACCACGGTAAGTCGTGAGCCCTTTTGATAGATTTTTTTGCATGTTCATTTTTCATGTGCACTGCAGTATGCGCTCTTTTTTTCCGTGTTTACATTACCTTGACTGTCCATACAAGCTAGTTGAAGTTTGCTGCCCGCACATTTATCAGTGATAGCTCCTTGCGAGTGAACTTGCCACGGGGCCCCGATAATTGTGTTTTGGTCATAAGAACCTGCTAAAAAATGGCAATGCACGACAAAAGTAGAATGTCATCTTCATCGTCGGGAAGATGGCAACTGTTATCTTCTTTTTGTTAGCACGCATCATACCTACGCCTGCATACTGTTCCAGTAGTGGCAGCAACGGCCCTGAAGAGATGAGCTGACTGTACTCTGTTGCATCCCAGGGGGCTGTTTCTGGCCTTTGAGAACCCCAATCACCAGCGCCACCTTCGTGATTCATTCTTACCGTGTCTCCCTTCCTTCTTTTCCAATGTGTTCTCAATCTCTGCATGAACAAGAAGGCATCAACAACCCACAAGAATAGCATTCCTGTGCTCCTTGCACACAGAAGATATGGATGGCAACCGACGGGTCATAATAGGTGGCAGCTAACGACAACGGAAGGTGGCAACTGTCATTACACACAAGTGGCAATTAATTTCTTCCAACCATCTCCATTCCAAAATTTTGCCCCTACCGTCCTATTTTTTCGTACCCAACTACTTGTGTCACTTAAACTAGGAAATTAAGTCAATTTCGAACGTTAGTACATGGCAGATCTGGTGCACTCTGCCTGGCAATTGCGAATATACACCGAACCACGCAGTGTTCTACCCCTACAGTATGGACCCAGTACAAGATCGGGAGATTTTTCAGCCTTAAGAATGAGATGGAAGGATGAGATCGAGAATTTTCACCTGGTTTTAGCTGATCGTGTCTGGAGGGCTGGATTGGAGTGGGGGGGGCTGTGGATGGGGAGGGTTAGGGTGTGGTTTGGGGTCGGAGCGCCCTACGGATCTGCCCTGGTTGCCATGGCAACCAGGGATGGCCGGCGACGGATGTCGGGGGTTCGAGAGGTTGGGGACGATGGCGGCGTATGAGATAGGGGATGGATCGGAGGCGTGGATCGGCTGGGTCGTGCGGGCAGCCGGTCTTCTGGCCCGGACGGGGCAGTGCGGGCGGGGTGCCACACACCGGACGTGCGGGCCGCGCTTTTGCGCGCTCGGACGTGGTCGTGCGGGACGATCCCCGTCTATGCCGCACGAGGCGTGCGGGCGGGTTCCTATCGACGCCACACGTGTGGCAGTTATTCGGACCCAAAGAGTATGGAATCCCAATAAAACCTGGGATTGGGAGTCCATTAATAATATATATGAACCCACTGGAGTATCCCGTACAGACTCGGATACGTATTACGTCATCGGTTCGTCTTTAACTCTTTATATACGTGTCCCCTTTATCCAACGCAGTCCACAACAAAGCATCAATCGTTATATATAGAAAAGAAAAATTCACTACAGGTCCTCATACTTGTCGTGTTGGTCGCCTACGGTCCAAAATACCATTTCCTCTACGTATCTGCAGACTTGGGTGTTGACTGGCGCGTCCACGTGGGGTTTGACCGCCAGCTTGACTGCCACATCGTCTTACCCGCCTGATTACGCCAGGAACCAAGGTTTGTTTTGCAAAATCGCCACAAATAAAAGAGCTCCTGTCCATAACCGCTCCCTCTCGCCCCCGATCCCCTTCCACCACCACCACCACCAGCGGCACCGGCACGGCATCCTCCGCCTCCTCCTCCGCGGCCACGGCTTCCTCGGGACCCCGCACCACAATAACGACGACCACCGCCTCCTCCTCAACCTCCCCGATGTCCTGGGTGTGCGCGGCGATGGCCATGTCACAGCCGCCGGAGGAGAGCAGCACGGTGAACTGCCCCTGTCGGCGGCCTCGAGCAGGAAAGTGGAGTTGGGGCTACCGCTGCTGAAGAGGAGGTGTGTACAAGAAGCCGCCGCGGTCGACGTCGGCGCCCACCTGTGGTGTGCGGCGGACGAGGAGGGCGTGTGGCCGGACATGGCATGGGTGGCCTCGGCCTACAGGAGCTCTCCGTCGCCGCGGCAACAGCGTGAACTGCATCATCAGCACGTCGGCAGCCTCCATGACCCATCCGCACGCCACCCCATGACCCGCGACTTGAGCTGGGCGGCATCCTGGAGTGGCCGAGCTCCACTGTAGATTGAACTCCGATAGTATTCAGTACCACTTGTCTGAAATTTGCACCTTTTCTTGTTCTTGCAGCAGGAATTAATTCTGTACTACTATTTGGGTCTAGACTACAGCGCACACACTCGTTTGGAGTATTATCTACTGACTACTGTCATAATCCCTGTCACGGTGAGTGCGGACCGATGAACAACCGAACAATGAATTGCACGTTTGCTAGTATTACTCCAGTTTGTCTTTCTTATGTCAGGCTTTCATGTGAAAATGTGTGTGTTCTGGGTTGAGATATATAAACTTGACAAATCAACAACAGTCTTAATTAACCATGTCCAAGATTGGTTGCATTGCATTAGTATATCCTTCCTATTAGTAATCAGATTCAGTCCAAGGCATATATCCTAGTAGTGCAGAAGCTCCAATGCAAGACTGAAATGAACATGCTTCAGTTTCAGTTGCTCTGTAGCTCGCTCTCTCTGCACCCTCATACCAAACACGAATTTTCATTTGCTCTGTAGTTGCAAGACAGAGATGGAGCCCATGCAAGATTGAAATGCATTCAGTTACAAGTATTGCTCTGTAGCTCGCTGGTACGTACTCGTGCACCACCGCCCCGACCGCGTCGCTGGACTCCTTCCGCACCATGTCCAGGGGCGTGCCCAGCACCGCCATGACCTCCGCCCGGGTGACGACTTCTGTGGCCGCTGCTTAGCATAGTCTTGACGAGGCGCAGCCGGCTGCTCCCTGGGGAAGGGCCCGATCGAGGGCCACAAGGTCGCCGTCGCTGCTCGCCGTCCACGTGGTCGCCGGCCACTCCTCGCCATGTTCGCTTCTCCTCGGACTCCACCTCGCTCTCGTGAGCCTCCACACCGAAGGAATGAAGCCAAGCCGTGCTGCCCCCGAATCACTGGCGTATGAAGTATGCGCACGCCCACGCGGACGCCGCGCACGGCCACGTCTCGCCGTCCGCGGTCCTGCTCGTCTCCCTCCTCCGCCGCGCCACGCACATCATGTCTGGCCACTCGCACTTCTCCTCCGCCGCGCACCCCAGCCCCACCTCCACCAGCCCGCTGGCAACCGTGACCCCGCAGCGCGCCGGCAACCTGCAGGCGGTGTTCAACAAGATCCTGAACATGGCGGTGGCGGGCGCGCTGGCCAAGGACCAGATGGTTGCGGCCGCGAGATGCAGGCGCGCAGCCTCCGTGGGGTGCTAAGGCGAGCAGGGAGGCCGACGATGGTGTGCCCCAGGTGCGCCGCCCATCGAGACGACGCGAATTGAGGCGGTGACCGGCGGCTAGCTGCTGGCTGTTGCTGCTCCCGTGGCTAGGTGCGGTGGGTGTGGAGAGTTTGGGTCCGACCAGGTGGTGTCGTGTGGTCGATCCGACCAGGTGGGTGTGTAGAGATGCGACCAGGTGAGGCGCGGTCCGACCAGGCGGGGGGACAAACGTAAAATCATCGTTTTTGCAATAAACCGCCTCGTATTCTCCCGCCCAGGCGTCTTCTGATGAGCTGGCGGTCAAAACCGGCGTGGACTCGTCAGTCAACAGCCAAGTCAGCAGATACGTAGAGGAAATGGTATTTTGGATCGTAGACGACCACCTGAGATAAGTTGTAGGACTGTATTTTGGGTATTTGTAAGTACGAGGAGAAATGCGGCCAACGCGACAAGTATGAGGACCTGTAGTGAATTTTTCTCTATATAGAACGACAATCTCTTCCCCCTCCCATGGCGGTCATGTCACAGACTGACCAGGCCGGGCCGATGGCGACGGCTGATCCGGAGGCTGCCATCGCAGCGCTCCCCATGAAGAAGCAGCGCCTGCAGGAGTCCTTCCACAGCGTCATCGCATGCACACCGCCCCATGTCAAGATCCCCTTCACCTGGGACGACATCGATGCCCACCTCTCCTCCCTTCACTCGTCCCTCTCCTTCCGGTTCCGCCAGCAGCGGCCCCACGCTGGCGCTGATGAAGTCATGTACCTAGGGTAGGGTCATAGACCTGATCTAAGTACCCTTCCCAAGGACACCATCGGAAGAAACTGCCTTTCAGTCGACCAAGAGAGACTTCACTCGACGGATTCGAAGGACTCGACCATGAAGACTCACTCGACCACCAGGAGATCAAGAGCCACTCTGCATCCAAACGGTCTGTAATCAAGTAGTCTTTATGGCATTTAGGACACTTTATATGAGGCGTTACCAGTAATGCCTAGACTTAATGTACTTTAAGCCCTGCATTACTGAGGGCCGGAGGGGTCTGGCGGACACTATATAAGCCACCCCCCTCCTCAGTGTAAAGGGTTCGCACCCCTGTAATCCATACATTCATAATCCAGTCGACCGCCTCCGGGCTCCGAGACGTATGGCTATTACTTCCTCTGAGAAGGGACTGAACTCGTACATCCAGTGTCTTCACAACTGCTCCATAGCTAGGATCTTGCCTCTCTATACCTACCCCCCATTCTACTGTCAGACTTAGAACCACGACAGTTGGCGCCCACCTTGGGGCAGGTGTCTTAGCGATTTTTGGAGAAGTTGCAATTTTCCCGATTACTTTCATCATGGTTGCTGGTGGAGTTTTGGTCGAGGGCCACGAGATCCGTCTCGGCGCTCTCACCTTCATCGCCGACGACTCCGCATGGTTCCAGGAGGCTCCACTCGACGTTGATGCGCTCCCCGTCCGCGGTGCGACGCATTTTCGCGCATGTGTCCGCGGCGTTCTGCTGCGGCAACCGTCGACTCCATATCGGTCGACTCCCCTATCGTCCACCCTCCATGTCTCCCGCCAGCGCAAGCGTTCTGGTCTGTCGAGGCTCCAGCGGTGGGTGCGGCACGCGGTGGCTCGCCAGACGGCCACCACCCAAGTTGCGGCAATCGAGCCCGACGAGTCCCTCTACGGCCTGTTCGATCTGTCGACTGGCTCCGTAGATACTGCATCCGAGTGCGATAGCAGTGATCCAGCAGCAGAGATTTTGATGGTCAACGGACCTCACAGCCCTCCCGGTTTCCCCCGCGAGGACGGGGTAGACGGTGGAGGCGACCCCGCTCAAGTCCATGAGGAGTACCAACCCGAGCCACTTAATTCCCTGCAAAGGGTAGAACTTCGCCGTATTAACATGGATGCCCTGCATACTCCCATCGCGGGAGAAACCCCTGAGGCTCGCGCCTTGGAGGAGGCACGTTTGGCCAACTTGGCTGAACGCGCTCGTCTGGAGAACCTTCAGCGAGCACTCGACGAGCGCGCGCGGCAACGAGTACCCGACTACAATCGACGTCAACTCTTCCCGCCGACTCAGGTATATCGAACTCCGATTCAGAATTTAGCAGCTGCAACCCGTATAGCAGAGTCCATTCAGCCCTCCCAGTCGGAGGCTGGCAGAGGCTTGATGCAGATCAGAGACTTGCTCCGGGCAGCAGGAGATCAGAATTCAGCCGTGTCGCAGTCACGCAACAAAATTTACAGTCGATCCGTCGCTGCGAATACGGTTCAGTCGGCTCATAGCCCCAGATCGCCTCCGCAGCGTGATGGACGCGAGAATCGACGGGACCAATATGGTGACCGATACGATCGTGATGACAGGCGTCGAGTGCCCGCTCCTCCCCCGAGAGGTGGGTCTTACGCCCCTCGGCAGCAGGACGACCGGCGTCAACTCAGTGTTGGGCGAAGAGCTCCGGTCGACCCCAGGGAAGCAGGCTTTGACGCGTGCTTCATCATCGTGCAAGGCTTGGTCGATCGGAACAGGGCTCATCGAGGTGGCCATGACAGAGATGCGCCCACTAGCAGCCGAGTGCATGTTTCTGGTCCTGAATGTTTCAGCAGGGCTATCAGAGCCGCGGTGATTCCCACCAACTTCAGGTTGGCAACTGGAGTAAGCAAGTTCACCGGTGAGTCTAAGCCTGAAACCTGGCTTGAGGACTACCGAGTGGTGGTACAGATCGGCGGCGGGAATGACGAGGTGGCCATGAAGCATTTGCCACTTATGTTGGAAGGTTCGGCCAGAGCGTGGTTGAATCAGTTAACTCCAAGCAACATTTACACTTGGGAAGATCTTTCCCGAGTGTTCGTCAGAACATTTGAGTGAACTTGCAAGCGACCAGCCGGATTGACAGAGCTGCAAGTTTGCGTGCAGAAGTCGAATGAAACCTTAAGAGGGTATATTCGGAGATGGATCACTTTGCATCATACTGTGGAGAACGTGTCTGATCATCAGGCAGTCTGCGCCTTCAAGGATGGTGTTAAGAACAGAGAATTAAGTTTGAAGTTTGGGCGGACCGGAGATATGACCCTGAGTCGAATGATGGAAATTGACACCAAGTACGCCAATGGTGAAGAGGAAGACCGACTCCGAAGCGGCAAGTACAAGCCGAGTCAGTCGGAGAAGGGAAAGTCCAGTCGGAAGCAGAAGCGGAAGGCCGAACCAGCGGCTCCTGGAGAGGCTCTGGCCGTGACTCAGGGCAAGTTCAAGGGATAACCCAAAGGATCCTGGAATCCCAAGAAGGTGAAGGATAAAGAAGGAAATGACGTGATGGATATGCCGTGTCACACCCACACGAAGAAAGACGAAGAGGGTAATATCATCTACCCGAAGCATACCACTCGCCAGTGCCGACTCCTAATCCAGCAGTTCCAAGGTAAACAGCCCAAGGACAAGGAAACAGAGTCGGACAAAGCTGAAGATAAGGAGGACAGTGAGGGAGGATATCGTCATGTTAACTCCACTCTAATGATCTTTGCATATGTGGAAAGCAAGAGCCGACTGAAGGTTATTAACCGTGAGGTGAACATGGTCGCCCCGGCGACACCCAGTTATCTGAGATGGTCCCAAACTCCCATTACATTCGACCAGTACGATCACCCGACTCATATAGCCACCCCTGGGAGGCAAGCTTTGGTGGTCGACCCGGTCATCGAAGGCACTCGACTGACGGAGGTGCTAATGGATGGGGGTAGTGGACTGAATTTGTTGTATGCGGACACGCTGAAAGGAATGGGCATTCCAATGTCCTGACTGAGCACCAGTAACATGAGTTTTCATGGGGTTATACCAGGAAAGAAAGCCGAGTCACTCGGCCAAATAGCTCTGGACGTGGTATTCGGTGACTCGAAGCATTTCCGCAAAGAGAAGCTGACGTTTGAAGTAGTGGATTTTGAGAGCGCTTACCACGCTATTTTGGGGAGACCAGCTTATGCACGGTTCATGGCTCGACCATGTTACGTGTACCGCAAACTGAAGATGCCCGGTCCCAAAGGTGTGATCACTGTCACTGGTGATCGGAAAAAAGCAGAAGAATGTTTCCAGAAAGGCTCAAAGATTGCCGATTCCCAGGTGATAGCGGTCGAGCTAGAAGGATATAAGAAAAATACAGATCCGAGTGATTTGTTGCGAGCCAAGAAGCCTGCCACAGAGTCAGCATTTCAGTCGTCCGGTGAGACGAAGACCGTTCACATCCACCCGACTGACCCGAGTGCAGCTCCGACCCATATCTCCACAACACTCGACCCTTAATAGGAAGAAGCGCTCATCCAGTTCCTCCGTGAGAACTGGGACATCTTTACATGGAAGCCTGCTGACATGCCGGGTGTTCCCAGGGGACTGGCTGAGCATCGCCTTAGAGTCGACTCAGTAGCAAAACCAGTCAAGGAACATCTTCGGCGGTCCGTCGTCCAGAAGAAAAAAGCAATTGGTGAGGAAGTGGCTCGACTATTGGCGGCAGGATTTATCCGAGAGATATACCACTCCGAGTGGCTCGCCAATGTCGTCATGGTTCCCGAGAAGGAAAAGTCACTCCGCATGTGCATCGATTTCAAGCACATCAATCGGGCCTGCCCGAAAGATCATTTTCCTCTCCCTCGCATCGATCAAATTGTTGACTCGACTGCGGGATGTGAGAGATTGTCTTTTCTAGACGCCTATTCCGGGTACCATCAGATCCGTCTGTACGGACCTGATGAGATAAAAACAGCTTTCATCAGTCCATTCGGGTGCTTCTGCTATATTACCATGCCATTCGGCCTCAAGAATGCCGGTGCCACATTCATGCGAATGATTCAGAAGTGTTTGCTCACTCAAATCAGTCGGAATGTGGAAGCGTACATGGATGATATCGTGATCAAGTCGCGAAAGGGTTCCGACCTACTGACTGACCTCGCCGGAACATTTGCCAACCTCAGAAGGTATGATATCAAGCTCAATCCATCAAAGTGCACATTCGGAGTTCCTGCTGGCAAGTTACTCGGTTTTCTCGTTTCTGAACGAGGAATCGACGCTAACCCAGAAAAAATCGGCACTATACTCCGAATGAAACGCCCCATGCGGGTGCACGATGTCCAGAAGCTTACTAGATGCTTGGCCGCATTAAAGTCGATTCATCTCACGACTCGGTGAAAAGGCATTGCCTCTTTACCGACTGATGAAGAAGGCAGACAAGTTCGAGTGGACTCCAGAAGCTGATGCAGCGTTTGCCGAGCTAAAAGCTCTGCTCTCCACCCAGCCGGTGCTTGCTGCTCCAATCAGCAAAGAGCCTCTGTTGCTTTATATTGCAGCCACAGGACAAGTTGTCAGTATAGTACTTACGGTCGAGCGGGAAGAAGAAGGGAAAGCCTTCAAAGTTCAGCGCCCAGTGTACTATCTGTCTGAAGTTTTGACTCCATCAAAGCAAAGATATCCTCATTATCAGAAGCTTGTGTATGGGATCTACATGACCACGAAGAAGGTTGCTCATTACTTCTCTGATCATTCCATTACAGTCATCAGCGACGCTCCACTTTCAGAGATTCTGCACAACAGAGATGCAACTGGTCGAGTGGCAAAATGGGCAATTGAACTCCTTCCCCTTGATATCAAGTTTGAGGCAAAGAAAGCCATCAAGTACCAAGAAATAGCAGATTTCCTTGCCGAGTAGATTGAACAACAGCAGCCGACTCAAGTTCACTCGGAGCATTGGACCATGTTCTTTGATGGCTCTAAGATGTTGAATGGTTCCAGTGCTGGGGTTGTCCTGGTTTCCCCCAGAGGAGATAAGCTCAGATATGTGCTCCAGATTCACTTCGATTCCTCCAACAATGAGGCAGAATATGAGGCCCTTTTGTATGGGTTGCGCATGGCCATCTCACTCGGCGTCCGTCGCCTTATGGTTTATGGCGACTCAGATTTGGTGGTCAACCAAGTGATGAAGGAGTGGGATGTAAGAAGCCCAGCCATGACTGGATACTGCAATGCAGTGAGGAAGCTGGAAAAGAAGTTTGAGGGGTTAGAGCTCCATCATATACCCCGACTAAAAAATCAAGCGGCTGATGATTTGGCGAAGATAGGTTCCAAGAGAGAAGCCATTCCCAGTGGTGTGTTCCTGGAGCATATCCATACTCCGTCAGTCAAAGAAGATCCTTTTACTGAAGAAGCTCCGCAGCCCAAGAGTGCCACAGATCCGACTGAAGTTGAAGTTCCAGCAATGGTCGACTTGGTCATGGAGGTTTTAGCGATCACTCCTGAGTGGACAGTTCCATATATCGCGTATATCTTTAGAAAAGAGCTCCCAGAGGACGAAGAAGAGGCTCGATAGATCATCCGCCGATCCAAAGCCTTTACTATGATCAAGGGGCAGCTATACAGAGAGAGCGCGACTGGAGTTGTACAGAAGTGCATAACGCCAGAAAAAGGTCAAATAATCCTTGATGATATCCACTCGGGGACCTGTGGTCATCATGCGTCCTCTCGGACCATCGTGGCCAAAGCATACCGAGCCGGATTTTACTGGCCAAGGGCGAATGAGATGGCAAAGGAGATAGTGGACAAATGCGAGGGATGTCAGTTTTACTCCAACATGTCACACAGGCCTGCATCAGCTCTGAAGACCATACCACTCGTCTGGCCCTTCGCGGTATGGGGGCTGGATATGGTTGGCCCCTTGAGGACAGGTTGAAGCGGTTTCACGCATGTACTGGTGGCAGTCGACAAGTTCACCAAGTGGATTGAGGCTAAACCCATCAAGAACCTTGACGCCGGTACTGCTGTCAGCTTCATCAGGGAACTGATATTCAGGTATGGAGTCCCGCACAGTATCATCATAGACAATGGATCAAACTTCGATTCGGAGGAATTCAGAGCGTTCTGCACATCTCAAGGCACACAAGTCGACTACGCTTCGGTCTCCCATCCACAGTCGAATGGACAAGCGGAGTGAGCCAATGGCTTGATCCTCAAAGGGTTGAAACCCCGACTGATGCGTGACCTTAAGCATGCGGCTGGAGCATGGGTCGACGAACTTCCCTCAGTGCTTTGGGGTCTAAGGACCACGCCTAATCGATCGACTGGAAGGACTCCATTCTTCTTGGTCTATGGATCTGAAGCGGTCTTGCCGAGTGATTTGCTCCACAATGCTCCTCGGGTTGAGCTCTACAACGAAGCTGAAGCGGAACAAGCGCGGCAAGATGCAGTCGACCTTTTAGAGGAAGAAAGAGTGATGGCTCTGATCCGATCGACCATCTACCAACAGGACTTGCGTCGCTTCCACGCTAGAAACGTGAAGAGTCGAGCCTTCCAGGAAGGGGATTTGGTTCTTCGAGTGGATCAGCAGAAACAACACAAGCTTGCTCCTTCTTGGGAAGGACCCTTCATCGTTACCACGGTTCTCCACAATGGAGCGTACCGTCTCTACAACGTCAAACACAATATCGACGAGCCCCGAGCCTGGAACGCGGAGCTACTCCGCCCATTTTACACTTAAATTTTCACTCGGATGAGATGTAATAAAAGTACTTCTGTAGTTCATGTTTTGCAAGATAATAGTGTCATAATTTCCCCAATGATTTTTGTCACTTTTATTTGTTCAGTAAAATTTCCCCTCAGTGGGTGGCTTAGCTGCGAATCCGTTTCGCCTAAGTTTGTAAAAAAATCCTTACCGAGTGGCGAGCCAGCCTCCCACTCGAGGGCTTAGCTGCTAATCCGTTTCGCCTAAGTTTCAATAAAATCCTACCGAGTGGTGAGCCAGACTCCCACTCGGGGGCTTAGCTGCAGTCCAAGTACTCGCCTAAGTTTCAATAAAATCCTACCGAGTGGTGAGCCAGACTCCCACTCGGGGGCTTAGCTGCAGTCCGAGTACTCGCCTAAGTTTCAATAAAATCCTACCGAGGGGTGAGCCAGACTCCCACTTGGGGGCTTAGCTGCAGTCCAAGTACTCGCCTAAGTTTCAAATTCAATGTGCGGTCGCAAAGAGGACGAGGTACAGGTCGACTGCAACCCTCTCCTCAGAGCTACGCCACAAGTACAACGTGCGGTAGCAAGGAAGACGAGGTGCAGGTCGACTGCGACCCTCTCCTCCGAGCTACGCCAAAAATACAACATGCGGTAGCAAGGAAGACGAGGTACAGGTCGACTGCGACCCTCTCCTCCGAGCTACGCTACAAGTACAACGTGCGATAGCAAGGAAGACGAGGTGCAGGTCGACTGCGACCCTCTCCTCCGAGCTACGCCACAAATACAACGTGCGGTAGCAAGGAAGACGAGGTACAGGTCGACTGCGACCCTCTCCTCCGAGCTACGCCACAAGTACAACAGGAAAATCCTACCGAGTGGAGAGCAGACCTCCCACTCGGGGGCTTAGCTGCAGCCCAGTGCTCGCCTGAGTTATAAAAATCCTACCGAGTGGAGAGCAGACCTCCCACTCGGGGGCTTAGTTGTAGCTCAGTGCTCACCTAAGTTATAAAAATCCTACCGAGTGGAGAGCAGACCTCCCACTCGGGGGCTTAGCTGCAGCCCAATGCTCGCCTAAGTTATAAAAATCCTACCGAGTGGAGAGCAGACCTCCCACTTGGGGGCTTAGCTGCAGCCCAGTGCTCGCCTAAGTTATAAAAATCCTACCGAGTGGAGAGCAGACCTCCCACTCGGGGGCTTAGCTGCAGCCCAGTGCTCGCCTAAGTTATAAAAATCCTACCGAGTGGAGAGCACACCTCCCACTCGGAGGCTTAGCCGCAGCCCAGTGCCTGCCTAAGTGAATTGGGGAACAAGTCGATTGCAATGAGCACCTCGCTTTAACCTGCAAAAGACATCTCAAGCCAAATGCAAGCATATTCAAACGTCGAATCCAAGTTTGGATAGATACCTAACGGAACCGAAAGTGCTCAGGCGCTAGGCCTGTTAAGGTTTGTCGGTTACAAAATCACTCGGCATACCGAGGCAAATTTAAAAGTGTCGAGCTCAAGAAGTTTTTTACCCCTCCTGTGGAGGGTTGGAAGGTGCAACAAACTCATCAAGGTCGATTCCATCCGCGATCCGTGTGGCAGCGGTGATGAAAGTCTCCATGAAAGACCGGAAATCATGCTTCTTGGTGTTAGCCACCCGAAGAGCCGCCAGCTTGTCCTCTCGTGCATCCTTGCAATGGACTCGGGCCAGACACAGAGCGACATCTGCACCGCACCTGGCAGAAGACTTCTTCCACTCCTGCACTCGACCAGGGATTGTGTTTAGTCGAGTCATCAGAGACTCGAGGTCGTTCTGGAGCGTCTCCCTGGGCCAGAGCGTAGTGTCAATGCGGGAAGTGGCAACCTTCAGCCTTGCGAGATAATCAATGACAACAGCAACACGAGACTCGAGCCGAACACGTTCATGGCGACTTCATCATTCACCGGAGAGTTGATGGGGTCCAGGTTTGGTTCCAGTCGACCAGTCTCCTCTTCAAAGTTTTGGCAAAATTCTGCAAGCACAACCACCGAGTCAAGACAACAGTCAAATGGAAAGATCACTGTAAAAATACTTGCTTGGTGCGAAGGTTTACCTTCGAGCATGAGGAACAGCTTCTTGGCGAGTCCGCCCAGATAAGCCTCGAGATCTTTCTTCTTCCCCACCAACTCACTGGCTTTGTCGTTCAGGGCAATCTTGTCACTTTTCAGTCGACTCACTTCCTTATTGGCAATATCGAGAGCAGCTTTCAGATTGGTGTTTTCTTCTTCAAGCCTGGTGACCGAAGCCAACTTCTCATCTGCGAGCTTGGTCTTCTCTAAAGCTTTCTTCTGCATCTCAGCTAGCTCAAGGTCTTTCTTCTTCTGGGCCTCCTTCACTTTGCCTGCAAAGTTACAGCAAGATCAGACTTTGAAACAAATGAGGGGCAAAAGCAGTCGTCGAGGCCTCACCAAACATACCTTTGGCCTCCTCCTTTGCCTTCGCCAAATTCTCCTGGACCAGCTTCAGATCAAGCTCGAGTTGGATATGTTTGTTCTCCAACTCGGTGTAACGAGCCGCCAGGTCGCAGGATTTCTACGGAGAACCAATCGACAAAATGTCAAAGATAATTCACTTCCGAGTGACTAAGGAGAAATCATACGTTTCTAAGACTACAGCCGAATACAAACATTCGACCGTAGTCTCGGGGACTACACCCAGTGTGTGCACTCAGCGTGCCCCCACTAGTTCTATCGAGATAGAGTCGACCAGTCGACCAACACAAAAAAACACAGAAAGTGTTCTTCAGACTGTAGTCAACTGCCAGCAGTCGACCACAGTCTCGGGCACTACACCCAGTGGGTGCACTCAGCGTGCCCCCACTGGTCTGAAAATTCGTTCGACCTAATCGAATGAAGGAAAAATTCAAGACATAAAGACTATGGTCGACTGCCAACAGTCCACCATAGCCTTGGGGACTACACCCAGTGGGTGCACTCAGCGTGCCCCCACTAGTTCGGAATTTCAATCGACACACCCAGTGGGTGTAGGACAATCACTAAGAATTTCCAAAAAGAAGAATATTTAGACATCATATCCTGACAGAACAGGCGGTGACCGACTGACCTGAACGTTACTCTGGAGAGCGGAACTGGCGTCGTAGGCTGCCTGGCTAGCCTCCCGTATGGCCTTCACCTGCTCCATCATGACTCCCGCCTGGCGTATCGCTTCTTTTGCAGCACTGGCTTGGTCCTCTAGGACGTAGTGGGTCGAGAAGAGTGAAGGCTGTGCAGCACTCGATGACGCGGGGTGAGCACTCGTCAACGGCACCGCGAAAGATACGGTGGGCCGAGTGGTGTTCTTCCCCTCCGCGACCAGTGTCTCGGGTGCTGGCACGTCCTGAGTCACCCTGCCAGCAGACGCTTTCCTGCTCCTCCTTTGCTTCAGTGGTTCCTCATCGTCGTCATCGTCAGGAAGGGTGATAACGACATTGGATGGAGCTACAGAAAAGAATCAGAATTAGAGACTAAGAGCCAATCGACTAAAAGACAGAATTACGAGAGTCATACCAGGTTTTGAAGTGGCAGTGTCTTCCATCTCATGATCGTCAGCCCTGGCCGAGGTATCAGAAGTAGCAGCACTGCGACTCCAAAAATCAGTCGGTGGACTCATGAGTCGACTAAAAATAAACTCATGTAGAGCAAGAAGACTCAAGTAGCATTTTTTACCCTTATATGGTGGGGATCGACACCTTCATCTTCAGCAAGACCTTCGTCGGCTTCGATGGCGCCATTCGAGATTGCTTCGGAGCCTTCTCAGTCGGCGCCGAAGAAGGGGTCCGAGGGCGCTTAGTCGACTGCGCGACGGCCGCGACCCCCTTGCCACGTTCAGTCGCAGGATCATGGACGAGCTTCGATCGCCTTTCCGAGCGAGGTGGTGCAACTTCCTCCTCCTCCTCCTCTTCTTCCTCCCCATCAGAGTCATCATCGTTATCGTCATCAGTAGCGTCCGAATCCCAGTCATCCTGACTTTCGCCTCCACTCCCTTCCTCCTCTTCGGTCGGCGTCTACGCTCCATTGGGCATCGAGTATAGTTCGGTGAGGGCCTGACAGACAGCAAGACAAAGGTCAATCGACCAATTTGCAGCGAAAGCAGAATAAGTATGGCAAGATTACAATTGGAGATAAAGTGGGCGTACCTTGTCTGGAGTGCTTGAATGGTTGAGTGGCGGAATCCTCCTGGCTCCTCGAGGGTTGTCTTTATTCCCTGTGACCGCGGCCATCCACCTCTCCAGTGTGGCGTCATCGACTGCTTCTGGATGGACCCGAGTTTCATCCTCAGTAACACAGTACAGCCACATACAATGGCCTCGATACTGAAGTGGCTGGATGCGCCGCCTAAGGAAGACCTCCAGAAGGTCCATACCCGTCACTCCTTCCCGAACTAACTGGACTACGCGCTCCATCAACATGTTCACTTGGGCTTTCTCCTCAGGGAGCACCTTCAGAGAAGAGGGCTTGTTTGCTCGGTCCATGGTAAACGGAGGGAGACCACTCGATTGCCCCGGCGTCGACTCATTTTGGCAGTAGAACCAAGTCGACTGCCATCCTCTGACCGACTCGGGAAGGATCATGGACGGAAAAGTACTCTTGTTTCTCATCTGAATCCCAAGACCCCCGCACATCTGGATAATCTTAGTCCTATCGTCATCTGGACTCGCCTTTTTCACTGTCTGAGAACGACAAGTGAATATGTGCTTGAACAGACCCCAGTGCGGTCGGCAGCCCAGGAAGTTCTCGCACATGGACACGAAGGCAACAAGATAGGCGATGGAATTTGGGTTGAAGTGGTGGAGTTGCGCCCCAAAGAAATTCAAGAAACCATGGAAGAAAACACTCGGAGGCAGAGAGAACCCACGGTCGACGTGGGTAGCCAGAAGAACACACTCACCCTCTTCCGGCTGCGGTTGCCACTTGTTCCCCGGGAGCCTCGCTGCCCTGTGGGGGATCAAACCCTCGTTGGCCATCTCAGTGAGATCCTTCTCGGTGATGGTCGACCGGATCCAATCTCCTTGGACCCAGCCATGCGGCAGGCGGGACCTCGACGAGGATCCGCCCCGACTGGTCGTTCTCCCTTTTGCCTTCCCCGTCGCCGTCGCCTTCTTCGCGCGCTCCAGAGCCGCCGTCTTCTCCATCACCATTGTTGCCGGCGAAGCGTACGAGGGGTGGTTGGGCGGAGGCGAGAGCGGGCGCGGTGGGCGGAGTCAGAGAGGACAGAAGGGGGATTGGAGAAGTACTGTTCAAAAACCCTCGCCGGGCGCACTATATAAAGCCGCTTCCGAGTGGATGACAAGTGGGCCCAGGCAATCCAATCACATCTCGAAACAGTCGCGCGTACGCGATACGTGGCGAAAAAGATGGCGCGGGAATCGAGGCGTCTATGCCCTATCCCATCCGAGCGCCGCGGTCTGCCCCGCTTCGCGCGCTTCCCAAAATTCGGATCCCACAAAATCCGCTAACAGCAGATCGATCTGTCAGATGAGAGATTTCCTGCGATCCGTCGCTCGGAAATTACTAAGTTCAAAAGTTCACTCGACGAGAGAAAAGAATGGATCAAGGCGACTGAAAGAAAAGTTGCTGCTATCAACAAAGAGATTATTGGTCCAAGACGATACATGTCCAAAACACAAAAGCAGGTCGGAAATATTATCAACTCCTTCCTCACTCAAACCTCGATCCATTCGGGGGCTAATGATGAAGTCATGTACCTAGGGTAGGGTCATAGACCTGATCTAAGTACCCTTCCCAAGGACACCATCAGAAGAAACTGCCTTTCAGTCGACCAAGAGAGACTTCACTCGACGGACTCGAAGGACTCGACCATGAAGACTCACTCGACCACCAGGAGATCAAGAGCCACTCTGCATCCAAACGGTCTGTAATTAAGTAGTCTTTATGGCATTTAGGACACTTTATGTGAGGCGTTACCAGTAACGCCTAGACTTAATGTACTTTAAGCCCTGCATTACTGAGGGCCGGAGGGGTCTGGCGGACACTATATAAGCCACCCCCCCTCCTCAGTGTAAAGGGTTCGCACCCCTGTAATCCATACATTCATAATCCAGTCGACTGCCTCCGGGCTCCGAGACGTAGGGCTATTACTTTCTCCGAGAAGGGCCTGAACTCGTACATCCAGTGTCTTCACAACTGCTCCATAGCTAGGATCTTGCCTCTCTATACCTACCCCCCATTCTACTGTCAGACTTAGAACCATGACAGGCGCCCCTGTCTCAACCCCACACGACAACGAGTCCATCCAGGAGGACCAGGAGATGGTTAGGGATGGTGAAGACGCGTCGCCGGTTCAAGAGATGAAGGAATATAACGTCGAGAAAGATACAGAGGGCAAGAAGAAGAATGTAAGCCTCCCACGTCTAGACACAGGCATTGGCTTTGTGGCCGTGCCATGCCACGGGGCGGGAGGAACTCTTGATCAAGAGTTACGGATTCCGACGCGGGTTCACGCCCCGTGCACCGGCAACCCTATACTTAAGAAGCCATACATGGGGGCACTCCTGCCTGATGTGATGATTCCTGCGCTGGGGCGACAACAACCATACATGGCGTACCAACACGAGTTTCCTGCCATGCCGATGAGCAACAATGTCCCTATGATGGTCCAGCAGCCATACACGCCGTACTTCGGCCAAGAGTTCTTTCCTGGTGTTTTGAGGCAACACACGATGGGCATCGACCATGTACTTCAGAACCAACATTACATGTCGCACCATCAACCCATCTTCCCACAACACTCCATGTTGCACCATGGGTACACACAAAGGATGCATGCACTAGGTTTTCCAATCCCCCATGAGTTGGACAGTGATGCTGTTCCCGATTCATCTTCTTTAAGAAAAAATACATTTGGTGAATGTTTTACTACGCTTAAGACCCTTGAAAGTGGAATCCAGAAGGACGTCAATCAAGCAACGATGGTGAATAAAACAATTCAAAGGACAAGTCAAACCAATGGGCCCAATCGGCTGGTACATCTGGAAAGTCTAAGATGATTGGCGCCACTACTGATGCCGAGTGCTTCTTTTGTAAGGAGAAAGGTCACTGGAAGAGGAACTGCAAGAAGTATTTGGCAGAAAAGAAGAAGTCTGCAAATTCCAGCCCCAGTATGAGTGTCATACATGGGCTTGATGTATTCCTTGCTAATTCATAGTGTAATTCTTGGGAACTGAATATCAGGTGCTCATATTTGCAACTCGATACACGGAATATAGAGGCCTAAGCGATTGGCAAAGGATGTGGTGATGATGCGCATAAAAAATGGACTAACAGTTGACGTGCTTGTCGTCGACGTCCTACCTCTATATTTTTATTTAGGATTTATTTTAGAGATTAATATCTATTACTATGTTCCAGCCTCAAGCAAAAGCATTATTTTTGGACCATATTTGTTGCAAGGTGGTTAATCGTTTAACCCTGAGAACAATGATTGTCCAGTTTATCAATGCACATCAACTTACTGTTACTGTAATAGTTGTGATCAACTTACTGTGACAATCGTTAGGGTAACAAATGTTTAATGTAACAAGAATGCCGACAATAATGACTGCAAATTATAATGGTAACAATGATGTTGAATAGACCCACTTATTAGAACTACGAGATCATGTCTTCATATGTTGTTGGTATCTTCTCATAGTATGTTAACATTTACTTGTGTCCTTAGATCATGTTAATATCATAGACCTGGATAACGTATGGTTGATTTGAGATCCCCAAAAGTTGCTCCATAATTGGGCAATTATAAAGGTGATTTTTGGGTACATCGAAAAGTATATGGTGGTGCTATTTATGTAAGACTGGGATTTGCCCATCGAAAGATATTACTGTGTTCAGCATTGCTTGGCCAGTTATTCTGTTTAAGGAGTTGGTCACAGGGATATTGGAATATGGAAACAAGAAAAGAGTACAATCTCATTACGAGGATGATCTAGAAGTTGATCGGTGAACGTTGATGTGGAGAAAATGATGCACCGAGATTAATGAATGAATGAGCTAATTAGTTTGTATGTATGTGACCTCATATGATTGCGTCTATATGCATGCACGCTCGTGCTTCCCATCCTTTGCTTTCTGTTGTAGGAGAGACGAAAGAATTACGGCTCCTTTTTTTTTCCGTTCCGATGGAACGTTTTGATGTTGGTCGTACTGTATCACACATGCACGTACTCGCACGTGCTGGTCATCACGAGGGGTACCTACCAAACAGGGAGAAGAAGCGGGCGAGATCGGGACAGCCCGGATCGTCATCTTCGGTGTCAGCGCATAGAGGGTGGATGGCACTTTGGAGTACAAATGCGCCAGGGAAAGCCCTCATTCATGCTTGGCGGCTGATCAGGAACGGCCTTGCGGTGGGCTCGGAGCTTCTACGACGTAAGATAAAAGCAGGTGTCTTCTGTCCGGCGTGCGGACGCGAAGAAACGATCTTACACAGATTTTGGGGCTGCTATCACTCCGCCTGCTTCTGGAACAAGCTGAGCTCGATATTGGGTGCGAAGGTGGCGATCCCACCTCGGCAGGCTAGCACCCAGAGCTTGCTTGCATCGTGGCTGCTACAATGGATGTCCGAAGCATCCGATGACGAAAAGGCAGCGATGATCCAGGGGCTTTACGCGCTTTGGCTAGCACGGAATGACACAAGAGACGGAAGACGGATTGAAGATGCGGACTCAGTGGCACGGCGCGTGGCTGAGCTAATGGATGAATGGAAGAGAGTGCGGGGCAGGGCAGCACCTACAGCAACAACAACCCCACATGCGATATGGGAACCACCGGAGGATGGCTGGCTCAAAGCTAATGTGGATGGAGCTACCTCTAGGGCGGGCAACGATGGAGGTGCGGGGGTCGTCATCAGAGATGCAACAGGAGCGTTTAGGGGAGCAGCTTCGGTCTTCCTTCCAGGGATCGCGCAGGCAGAGGCTACTGAGCTGCTGGCATGCAGACAGGCGGTGCAACTGGCAATACAGCTTGATATTCCAAAACTGCAAGTGGAGACTGACTGCCTTGGTGTTGCTAAGATGCTAAATGAGAAGGAAAAGAAACTGTCGGTGGTGGGCGTCGTGGTCGAAGAGATCAAAGCGATGGCAAGGAACTTGGGAGATTTCATAGTCACATGGGTCAGGAGGAGTGCTAATAAAGCGGCCCATGAGTTGGCCCGTTTCGGTTTATGTAATGGTGTCTCGAATTACTGGGACTCGGCTCCCCCGGATTGTATTCTTAGCATTGTATCGATGAACAACCGAATCTATATCTATACCTACTATTAAAGCAAGGTGATATTCTTAGTTTCGTCCCGCAATTGATTTTTTTCCTGGCAGTTTTACAAAAAAGCCCCTCGGTTTACATAAATCAACCCGCAGTCCCTGTTTTAGTGGCAATTTAGAAAAATGTTTTGTTTTTGCGTAAAAACCCCCTGCATTTGTTAGAAATTATACCCGCAACCCTTATCTCTTATTGGACTGGCTCACCACCGCGCCTCTGACCGCTTATCCTGCCGTTCTCCATCGCCGGGCACGCGCCGCCGCTAGCCACCGGCGTCGTGGCGGGCGTCCGCGCCGAGGCGGACAGGAGACCCAAGTCAAAGGCTGGTCACCGGGAAGGCCTCGGCGGGAAGACTCGAGGAGGTCTCGAGCGCGACAGGGAGCTGGCCGGAGCGCACGGACAGTGGTGGGGCTTCCGTCGTCCAGGCACAGGCTGGATACGGCCCCGCGGCGCGAGTGTGCCGGCAGCATGGGGAGGGGAGGGCTGGAGCACGGGCGCGCACGCATGGGAGGAAATAGTCGTCCCCTGGCGCGGGGTCAACGGCTTGGGAGCGCTGACCGCATCGACCCAGGCGGCGCGGCTACAGAGTGATGCAGGGCACGGCAGTGACGGGTCACGGCACCGCGGGCGGCGGACGGAGCGGCAGAGAGAGGTGGGGCGCGGGCGAGCTTGTGCTCGTGCTCGAGCGCCTGAAGAAGATGGCGCGGCGGCGGAGTTGAAGCGCCTTGGCGAGCTCGGGCTACACGGCTGCGAGTCGGGCTTGGCGAGGATGCAGGCAGCACGGGACGTCGATGCCGAGAACTTGGAGGCGGGGAGCCGGTTCCCAGCTTTGGGAGCGCGGGACGACGCGAAGAACAGCATCGGGTGGCGGAGCACTTCCTCTACACTTGAATAGAGAGAGAGGGGGGGAGATATTCAGAGAGGATAGAGCAGAATTGAAAGTGGAAGAAGAGTGAAGGTGAGGGCGACGGGCAGGCAACCTGCGGGGGGCTCCGATGGCGCGACCGAGCATGTGCGAGGACGAGGCACACCTCCCGCTCGAAGAAGATGCCACCCCAACATCACCACGAATCGTGGAGGAGAGGAGTAATAGCGGGCGAATCATGGAGAAGAGGAGTCGCAGAGGGCGCCAGCGGCCGCGGAGGCCCTGCCCCATCGGCGCTGCGTGGGGAAGGAGGGGGCAGAGAGAGCGAGGCGTGGTGGGGTGGTGGGTTGGCAGATCGGAGAAAGCCTTGGGAAGGAGGACGCAACTGAATCGGGTGGAGGCGAGGCTGCTGACCCACGGGACCGGCGACTGGGGCGAACAGCCAGATCAAGCTTCTGGCTGGGTTGGATGGAGAAGAGGAAGAGGACCACGCTGGGACGGCGATCTGGATAAGAGAAGGAGAGGAGTGGCGATGGGATAAGGCAAGCAGTGGGCGGTCGGTGCTTTTCTTCATGTTGTACCGGCTACACCATAGAAGCTACTCGGTGCATGCGTGCTAGCATCGATTATTTATTTTACGGAAGAGCACCGACTATTCCTTGATGTTGTTAGTTGTCACCACATTATCAGATACTCCCTCTGTTATAAAATAAGTCTCTCAATACAATTTTATACACAATTTTATACCCCCTTCGTTTCTAAATTTAAGTGTATTTAAATTTTTTAATACGGACTACATGTGAATATATATAGGCATATTTTAAAGTAAAGATTCACTCATTTTGCTCCGTATGTAGTTTAAAAAGACTTATATTTACAAATGGAGGGAATACTATAGTTAATACAAAGTTGGGACACTTATTTTAAGACGGAGAGAGTATACTAATTAAAAGTGAGTGAAATATTAAAAAGAAACATTTCTTAACAGAGAAGATATTTGAAGCTCGCATGCACTTGCTAACCTTCAAGATATTCGTCAACTCTGGATGTCATGGATGTCACCGGTAAGATAGGGAGGTGAGAGCGAGGGATGAAGAATAGAGAAAGTGCGACAACGGTGCATCTTGCTTGTGCCATGTTTCGCTCAGCACGACACCTAGGAGGGGGAGCACTACCCTCCATTGTACAATATGCCCCACAGCTCTGCGTACATATTCCTGATCCTCATCGAGACCCGATGATAATGGCCAGGGAAGTGGTCATGTTGGTGTGAAGGGTGTGCTCCTACTGTTGGCGACAACGTGTCAACAAAAGAGTTACACGCATTGTAAATTCTTTACTTTCTGGTCATCATATTTTTGAAGTGGGAAAACATAAATATGAATTAGTGTTAATAGGGATTGCGATATATATGAATTAATATATGACATATTTGAAACTATTACAGGTGTGCGGATGATGCATACTCTCACATCGAAGGAGTAGCCGCTGATCCATAAATGGTTAGATTTTCATAATGATTTTTACACATAGTTGTTAAATAACAACAACATATTACACATAATTCAATTTATTTAGAGTGAGTTAAAGAAGTACGTTTTATGTTTAGAAAAATAGATTACGAGCTTTTGGAATACAATAAAATCTGCATAAAGTGAATCTTTATGAGTCTTATAACCAATTTAATTAGGAAAACTTATTATTCATCATGACAGGTAAACACCTGAGCTTAATACCATATGAACTCTCAGATTTATTTTATACCCGGTGCAACGCACGGGCACTTTTGCTAGTCTATTTTAAATAAAGTGGGGAAGTAACTTTCAAAAAAAAAACAGGGAAAATAATGCTGCAACCTGGCGTATGCATGTAGTATTTGTACAACACATATGCACTGAGTGCTCATGTCACCATGCAATGCATGCATGGATAACTAATGACCCTGTGCCCCTATTTCCATTATTTTTAGAACATAGTACAGAAGCAAGCGTTCATTATACGCGCGCATACACTCATCCCTATGAATACACACGCAAACCCTACTCCTATGAGCACCTCCGAGACACTGAGCTGTCATATGATTTTGAGATTGATGAGTCACCACAGACGCCTCGTAGTCATCGGAAACGTCTCCTCCGACTGAAGTAAATCCAAGAATAGTGCGAGCACAAAGATTTGAACCTGCTGGGCTGGGGATAGCACTGTCCTCTTAACCACCCAACCACATGTTGGTTCACATATACATTTACGAACGCATGCGTGAAAGAAAAAAAGATTCTACACTGACCACACTCCCCCGAGGCGAAACCCTAACCTTGCCATTTTCATACACAGAAACAGCCACAGCGTGAAAGATTTTCGCCAGCCCCCACGCCCTTGAGGTTGTTGTAGAGGTGTGTGGGCGACTTGGACGATGGCGCTAGGCTCAGCAGAGCCAAGGCCTAGGGGAGAGAGAGAATGGGAGGATGAGTAAAATAACTAGGGCTCGTGCGAAACAATTGAGGATGACGGGCAGCAGCATTCCCGCTCGCCGGCGCCCGCAACCTTGAGGATGTAGTGGAGGTGCGAGGGCAACTTGGACGGCAACGCTAGGCTCAGGAGAGGCAGGCCCTGGGGCGAGGGAGCATGGAAGGAAGAGCAATATAACTAAGGGCTCATGCCAAACCCTTGATGACGACGGGCGGCAGGGGAACTGCTCGACGTGGCCCATGCCAGATTGTAGTGGAGGTGCGAGAGTGACTTGGACGACAATGCTAGGCTCGGGAAAGCAAGGGCCTGGGGGCGAGGGAGCATGGGAGAAAGACCAACATAGCCAAGTGCTCATGCCAAATCCTTCACGACGACGGGCGGCGGGGAACCACTCATGGTGGCCACACCCTTGAGGTTGTAATGGAGGTGTGAGGGTGACTTGGACAACGGCGAGGTTTTCTTTAGCGCTAGGTCCTTGCGTAGAGGGTGCGCTCACAATTGTGAAATCATGTGGTTGCAGTACTATGTGTTTATATAGATTAAAAACGACAATTACAAAGGATTAATTGACATGACTAAATACCTTTATTTCATAGAAATTCTTTAAAATATTTCATCCAATTCCGAGAACTTTTATTTCCGCACAAAAAATAACACCATGGTGGTTCTGCTCAAAACAGCGTCAGTCCGTGTTAGTGTCATCCAAATTATCTAAATTAGAGCCAAAGTGTTTGTAAAAATAGATACAACGCGGATATATTAGGTAGGAGTGCACCAGCGCCTCCGCGAGAGCCGCCTTGACTACCTTGGCAGCTCTGGCAGGCCACTCCGGTCCATTGTCATCAACATCGACATTGACAGCACGAACTCGATGGCAGGCTGCAAAAATCGCAGGTCTATTTCGTCGTCAACGTCGGAGAGAGTCGGAGAGAGGGTTGCTTGCGCCCATAGCACGAGCTCGGGTTTTCTCCTATGTGCCACAAATGACGCCATATTTGCTAAATAATGAGGAGAGTCTAGTGTAGTGTGTACATGAGTAGCCGGTTTGTTCTTCTACAAGTGTAACGGATACAGGGTAGCTTGTCAAGTGTATATGGCACAAGCACCCTCAATTTATATATGCTTTCACTACTAGGGAAAAGCCTAGGAGTAGCGCAGGTAAAATGCTTGTTAGTAGCGCGGGCAGCCGCGCAACTGATACGACGCTATAGCTAACGCTTAGCAGTAGCGCGTCTTGACCCGCGTTACTGCTATCGGTCATCGCAAAAACGCGCTACTGCTAATATCTGTAGCGCCCTAGTATAAAACGCGCTACTGCTAAGACCTAGCTGCTACTAAAGCCATACCCCACGCTACTGTTATTAGTTTCTGAATTTTTTGTCTACTCCATATTTTGTGCTGCTGAATTTTATTTTGTGTTTTATACAATAGCCTCTAGCATATCATACACGTACAAATCTGATCATATCATACACATACAAATAGTCTCATCAAATCCATCATATCATCACCATAATCATCATCCAACACAAAATGATGTCTCTCGTCATCATCTCGAAAATAGCGATACAAGTTATGAGATGTCTCAAATACTTGCAACTACATCATCATCCGTCTAAACAATGCTATAGACAAGAAGAGCTTTGACTATGAGTGAGAGTGGAACTATGCAGCACATGACGCGGCAGTATGAGTCCTCTCTCGCGTTAGCGTGAACCTCAAGTAACTAGCTTTTGCTTCTTGTCTGCTTTTGAACCATTTGTGGATGGCGCCCGAGAACCGCTCAGAATATTTACCCTGCTCATAATCATCATTTTCAAAATATAACATGTCCAAAACATCACATGTCCAAATTCCAAATATGACATGTCCAAATCACATGTCCACATATCACATGTCCAGTTAAAATTTGCATATAACAGGAAGAAGAATATAGAACTTGAAGAAAAATGCAAGAAGTTTTTTAAATAGGGTTCATACCACCTAATTATATCACATGTCCAAATTCTGCTTTTTTAGAACTTGAAGAAAAATACATCGCATGTCCAAATTCTATTTTTTAAAATAGGGTTCGTACCACCTAGTTAACTAGGGTTCATACTAATTCTGCTTTTTTAATAGCAACAATTGCTTTAACTAAAAAACTTAAATAGAAACAATTGCTTTAACTAAAAATAGCAATAGTTTGAAATCTAGGGTTCATAGAAACTACCACTAAAAATAGCCACTAATCTGTCCTAGGGTTTTCTTTAACAAGGGTTCATACTAATTCTAATTAACTTACTAGCTCTAAAAATAGCCTAGGGTTCATACTAACTAGCACTAAATAGCTAGCGTTCATACTAACACTAGTAGAAAAAGGGTCAAATGTGAAGCACATTAGTGCCGGTTTGATTTTTAGCGGGCACTAATGTGTCCATTAGTGCCGGTTCCAATGGCTAGCCGGCCGCTTTCATTAGTACCGGTTCATGGCGAACCTTTAGCATCCGTTCATGCCACGAACCGGTACTAAAGAGAGTGGTGGCAGGATGTTGTCAGTCTGGGGCCCCTCCAGCACCTTTAGTACCGGTTCGTGGTACGAACCGGTACTAAAGGTCGTCGTACATAAACCCTTCGTCCACCCGAGCTCGCTCTGTTCTTCCCCTTTCCCCTCTCCTCGTCTGTTCTTCCCCTCTCTTCCTCGAGCTCATCACACATTTTGCCCAAAATTTGTCAAGATTTGAAGGCCCCCATCCATTCAAATGATCACAAAGGTTAGCAACTTTGTCATTTCATCTCTCATTGCTAGATTAGCTCTTGCAATGCTTTCTATAGTGATTAATTTGTGAGTTTAGTAATTTGGGAGGAATTAAATGTGCTAGTATTTGATTTATATGCAATTTGAGGTCAAAAATAACACTCAGTTTGCATATGTAGGTGTGGTTTACTTAGTGCCTTCTAAATCTCCGTCGTAACCACCGTCGATCGCCCGCACCGTCCCGTCGCCGGCACCACCTTGTGGTGAGGCTCTTGTTCGTGAATGTTTTACATTACCAAATTGATATTTGTGTGATTTGGATATATAGTTACTCGTATAATTATCTTACCCGTACGTTGTTTGTTATACATAGTGCCATGGTTTTGATATTGGTCCCCGTCGGCCCTCGTCCTTGTTATGATTCGGATGTGGTATATTCTCTTTTAAAACTAGTTGTTGCATTTCGTGCTTATGACAAATTATACCCATCAAGTTGACATAGATATTTTTATCTAGGAGGTATGTGAACCGGAAATTCCAACCGACCCTATTGTCGAGAGGTTAAATTTAGTTGAAAGAGAAAACGAGTATTTGAAAGAAAAATTGAATAGAATTGAGGGGGAGAAGATGGAATTGGAGTTGCATGTTGCCGATGTCGTCGATGATCACAAGATCAAGATGGAGAAAATGCGCTTGAAGATTAGAAAGATTAGAAAATATGCCATTGATAGTGTGGCTTGGTATCATTATGCTGTTGGATCAATTGTTACCTTAGTTGCGATCGCATTTGTTGTTGCATTTAAATTCTTTAGCTAGAGAGTTATTTGTATGTTGCATTTAATTAAGTGTTGTATATGAACTTTATGTATGAACTTGTATTAATTTGGTCTATTCCGTCACGAGCACATCAACGCGCGACCCAAATCCAAGCGCTCCTCTAACATGTGCGTGTATGATCCCATGAATGGCAACCACACCTTCCTCTCAAGACCGACAGGTATCAAGAGTACCAAGAACAACTTGCAAGTGTACGTCCTACTCACCGCGGCGGCCGACATAGACTGTTCCTTCATGCTACTCTTCTTCGATCTCTACGGATGGAGCATCAAAGTACAGGCCGCCACATCCTCTAGTACCTAGGCGCCTGTCATGACTCATGCAAGCAACCCGGACTTTCCATGGATGTTTGTCTGGGGGAGAAGTGCCCCCGCCATCCTCCGCGGTGGTGCCATCCATTGGCTAGTATTCGATGATATGCATATCCTCACTTACGACGTGTGCATGGGGTCGCCCGGAATGGTGAAGCTCCCTCCTACGAAATGCACAGGAAACAACCTCTACTTGGTAACGTCATCCGATAGGAATCTACTCAAACTACTCGCCATAGAGGGGTTCAAGATATCAGTGCGGCTACAACTCTTACGGTCTCAGCAGGTGGTGGTGGTGGTTGGTCAGTAGAAAATATGATCGACACAGGGGAGAACCTATGGTCAGTGTGCCCAAATATACTTCTTGAGGTGGCACTGATGTAGTCATTGAGTTCCATGGCTCCGGGACGAGGAGCGGGGATATGGTGTTGCTACAAGTATGTGAGAAGGGTCAGTATGGTGCGCCTGTAGTTGTGAGCCGAAGGTGGACTTCCAACTGAGACAAAAAAAATTCAAACCCCAACTGTGAGTCGAAGGTGGACTTGCAACTGAGACAAAAAAATTGTCGATGCCTAGTTGCGAGTCGAGTGTGGGATTGCAGCTGCGACAAAAGAAGGTCGGGCTCCAGATGCATGTTGAGGGTGGACTTGCAACTGAAATAAGAAAAGAAAACAGCCATCTGTTCGGTGGTGGACAGTTAACTAACAACGATGGAATTTTTTTATGAATTTTAAAAAATTGGAAGAGAGAAAAGAAAAATGAAAAATAAAAAATTTAGAATTTAAAAACTTAAGAAACTAGAAAGAAAAAATGAAAAAGGAGAAAAAAAAAGGAAAAGGGAACAGCTCACGCTGTGGCAACACACGGTAACGGCCTAAACGAGAAACAACGGCTAAACGCCAGAGAGCCCAAACAAACTCAAACACGTTTGGCTCTGCTTCCATCCATATAAATAGGGCTCTGCTCCGTCCGGTTTGGGTTCCTGACTCCGATCCGATCTGGGAAAGCTACTCCCGTTCTCCACACGAGAAAGGTCGCTATAGTGCGCTCGTAGTTTTTGATTTGGAGACGAAGGAGATCCATACGCAAAAGGAGCGCTCCTCGATGTTGGAGATCGACCTACCATATTGCTTACAAACCATGAAAGTGTTCTCCTAGCTAGCTCGTAGGCCTAGTAAGTAGGGAACGATACAAATGGATTTTACTGTGTCAACCGGATATTGTTTTGTTATTACGTAAGTCATCCAATTGCTTTTAGAATAGTTTTTATTGGTGGATATATAGTGTATATCGCGCCTTGGATTTTCGATGTTGGTCTCTAAAACGACTTACCGGTACGCCACCCCGTCCAAAGGGGAGGTTTCTAGAATCTTAGTTGTTTTTAGTTTCATACAAATCTGGAAATATTGCTAACTTTTTGAGTTTCACATCCTATAAAATCCTCCAAATAATTATCCTGTGCACATTGGAATGGAGTCATGACAAACTTTTTCTCATTCGAATTCGACCTACCATATTTCCAACAACTACAAGCCAAGAGGGGCTTTTTTCTTAACTTGTATGCACCGCGGTTTGGCTCTAGCTAACTAGATATTTTTTGTTTTCTTGAACACGGCTAATTTGGACAAGAAATAATCCCAATCCATCTCTATCTAACATCAGGTTAGTCCTAGATACATCCATTTGAGGAACAAGATTGGGACAAGCTTTTTCGGACGGAGGGAGTATGATTTAAGATGAACGTGAGGTGACCCATCATGCGGCCGCACAGGCATAGGCCACAAGAGCACTCAAACCAAAGTCAAAGGATGACGAGGCCGCCCCGGCATGTCACCGTGTATTACTGGCAAACGAGATTGGCGGCACGGCGTGACTTGAAGGGTTAGAGGTCGTGACGGAAAGACATGGCGGTAGAGACCGGGTGACTAGTGTGACGCGTCAGACATATGTTCTTTCGCTGGGGTTTCTTTGGCGCCATGGGTCCTGTGCGTTTGAGTTATATGCCTTGCTATAAATAGCTATCTAGCTATAGGAACCATTGAAAGCGTATGTGGTCTTCGAGTGCAGATCCATCCATCAATATTGTATAATCATCAAGGTGACTTTTTCTGGAGAACGTAATCAGCTACCTGATCACACACACCCAAATCGGACGGCTTCGATATGATCGAGCTTTCTTGTTTGCATGGGACATGCATACACTTGTATAGATATAAAATATCCATCCTTGTCCTATGTTGCGTGGACTTTATATTACCCAGTAGACCATGTATTCATGTGCTCGCATGATACAATAAAATAAAATCTAATATGGACTAATCAAGCACCACTCGATCAAGGTGCACTAGTAGAAAACCACCCATTAGACCTGGTTCGTAAGGGCCTTTAGTCCCGGTTCATGAACCGGGACTAATGGGTTGTTACTAATACCTTCACCCATTAGTCCCGGTTCAAACACGAACCGGGACCAATGTGCCTCCACGTGGCCCTTTGCGCCGAGCCCAGTCAGGGGGGCTTTGGTCCATGTTGGTGGCTCCAACCGGGACCAAAAGGCATCTACGCGTCTGCATTTCAGTGGCTGGGGTTTTTGTTTTTTTTTTTGAAAGGAGGGGGGTTGGGGGTTTTGCGGGGTTAATTTAGGTGTTTCGTATATTGTGTTAGCTAGCTAATTAATAGAGAGAAGTGTCCTCTCTTATGTCCGTGTTTGGTTGACGTTACGTAGTATATATACATAAGTGATCGAGAGAACCATTCAGTACAGAAGTTCGTCATGCATACCGAGAGAAGTGATCGATCGACCTCTCCTTTTCCGAGAGATTGGTCGAACAACAAGTTTTTTACTGGCTACATACATGTACAATATGTATAAGATCTCTTAGCATTTGAAATCAACTTCCAGATGGTATTCTCCGGCTTTACTGATGACGTGTTCAAGAAAGAATCCCGCCAATTCCTGTTGAATTGCTTTCATGCGATCTGGTTCTAGGAGTTCATCCCGCATCTGCCACGTCTAATTTGAAGAAGGGGGTTAATTAATACATATATATGAATGAAACTCAACATAAATGATGGTGTAATAAAATGAAATTGTGAATATTATTGCTTACGCACTTCATATTGTCTTCTAGAGTAGCCCCGCTTGTTTTTCAAAGTCGCGTTGTGGATGAACTCGCACACGTAGTATCCACAGAAATCATTCCCTTCCTCCTGCCACAAGCACTTTACGAGAAATAGAGGTCAATCAAACTGATAATGAAGCATTATAAATGGCATTGATTAAAGTATAGCTATAGAATCAACGGGAGATGCGCGCAACTAGCTAGCCAGTAGTACTTACTTTCGGGTATATATATCGCAGCTCCTTCGCCAGTCCCGGAGCTTGTGCGGTGAACTGTTTCCAAACCCTGCAAGACAAAGAAAATAATTATTCTTACTTGAGATATCAGGAAATGAACAAAAAGTTGCCGATATGGTGCGATAATGATCGATTGAACTTACTTGCTGAGCATTTCAGTCATGTCCACATACGTGCTGGGATCTTTCTGTCTCGAGTCTAAGACGGTTACTAGTCCACGCTCAAGCGTAATCTCCAGAAGAATATAGTGGTACCTGCGCACGCATGCATAACTCATCAATTACATTAACCTCGCTCGAGTAATAAGGGAAACCGAATATGCACATGACAGTAACACTCACGGGCCGTTGTAAGGAAAGAGTATGGTATCTTTGTTTTGATTTTTGATCAACGATTGTAGCAACTTGTCCTCGGCCTCTTCGACGTTCTTTTCAACCAGAAATACATCTATGATATTTGTGTTAATGAACCCAATATCATAAATTTCTTGTTTTTTGCACTCGACAATCTTCAATCTGCATAATATATTGAGGATAATTAATTATAAATACATGCAATGAAAGAGCCGAGCTATATATAGAGACTTAATGACAGAAATAGTACTTACAGGCAGTAGCAAAAGACCATTAATTTATCGAGGGCCTTTTGATTGAAGAACTCGAATAACTCCTCAAATGGAACACACAACAGATCATTTGAAACGTGGTCGTGCTCCTCTTTAATGTTCAGATACAAACTGTTCGTCCCCTCAGACTCTCTGCAGGTTTTCATGTACCAACTATGGAATCTTCGCATCATTGTTGTCAGAGATTTTTCATCTTTGACGAGAGGCTTCCCGTACTCGTATCTGAATACGTCCACCCTCATGAAATCAGGAAGTGCATCGTCAGGCAGGTAATCTTCAAAATTGCCATAACCGGCCACCGTCCCCGGAGGATTAGACACATTGAGCGGGGGGCACGATTGCTGTGCTTGTTCGCCGAGCTGGGCAATTTTTCCCCCTTTGCTCGTTGTTCTTTTGACCTTTTATCACTAACTGTAGTTTCCGACCGCTTGGCTTGGAGATATGTCTGTTCAGTAATGCGCTCATAGTTGGTTCTCGGCGGAGAATTTGGTGGTTTCCTCAGGGCATCGAGAGTGCGCTTTGCTTTCACCAGATCTACCTTCTCCTCCGGAGGTGGATGTCTCTTTGCTTTCACCCCTTCAAAGAACTCCTTCACGTGGGCCTGCATGATCGTATTGTTTTCCTCCTTGGTCCTCTCGTACGGTAACTTCTCTAGAGGCTTTAGAGGTGGACCGTATCTGTATTGCCTCTCTCTTCTTGTGCTGCTAGATGCCGGGGCAGACGGAGCGGCTGCGGCGTCAGTCTTCTTTCGTGCTTGCTTACGAGGTGGAGGAGAAGGACTAGGACGCGCCGGAGCAGCCGGGGCGGCGGCGGGTCTCTTCCGCCCTTGCTGGCGAGGCGGAGAAGGAGGAGGCGGAGTGCCGCCACGCGCCGGAGAAGAAGGCAGAGTGCCGCCACGCGTGCCCTGACCGTCACTCGCCGGAGCAGGAGGCGGTGGAGGAGGCGGAGTGCCGCCACGCGTGCCCTGATCGTCACTCGCCAGAGGAGGAGGCGGTGGAGGAGGCGGAGTGCCCTGACTCGCCGGAGGAGGAGGAGGAGGTGGTGGCGTCCAGTTCAGAAGGTTGATGAGCTCCTTCCACCATAGGCATGGAGTCTTCAGAGCAGAACCCAGCCTAGTCTCCCCTTCACCGGTAGGGTGCTCAAGCACGAGGTCCTCAAATCCCTCCGTTATTTCATCCACCATCACCTTCGCAAATCCTTCTGGAATTGGCTGGCAGTGATAAGTTGTGCCGGGTCCACTAGGATAAACTTGGCCAACAGCCGCCTTGACCTTCAAATTCATCCATCGCGCCATAATGTGGCAATTTTGAGACTCCATGATACCATCCACGGGATAGCTGGCAGGAGCCGTCAAGACATGCTCCGGCTGAAGCAGCTCGGTGAAAGCCACGCTGCTTCTCCGCTGAGATGGCGGGGTAGCTTTGGGGGAAGCTTCGACAGGTCGTTTGTTGCGATCTGCTGCTTCTCGTACCTCTTCTCGTTCCTCTAGCCCCATTACCCTTTCGTGCAGCGTCTGCATTTTGTCCTGCTCCAGTTTCTTCCTCCTCTCGTGGGTTTTGTAACCCCCTGTGTCCGAAAAACCAACCTTCCACGGAATGGAGCCCGGCGTGCCTCATGTCCGTCCAGGGTGCTCGGGATTCCCAAGGGCCATTGTGAGCTCGTCCTTCTCCCTGTTTGGAAGGAACGTCCCTCACTGCGCTGCATCGATATAGTGTCGAAGGTTCTTGACTGGTGTTTGCAGTTGCTCGTCCATCCACTGACACTTCCCTGTTATAGGATCCAAGGTTCCGCCAGCCCCGAAGAACCAAGTCTGGCAACGGTCTGGCCAGCGCATTGTCTCTGGTTCGATCCCTTTTTCAAGCAGATCATGCTCAGCCTTGGACCACTTAGGCCGGGCTTTGAGGTAGCCACCTGACCCCGTGCGATGGTGAAGCTTCTTCTTCGCAGCATTTTGCTTGTTTGTCGCCGACATCTTCTTAGTCTTTTCCGATGTCTTGTGGGCCACAAATGCGGGCCAGTGATCTTTGATCTTCTCATATTTGCCGATGAATGCTGGTGTCTTTTTTTTCTCGACAAACTGGTTCAGCTCTTTCCTCCACCTCCTCATTAGGCTTGCCATTTTTTAAGAGCACAAGACTTGATTAATTGCTCTTTAACTGGCTTCTCCGGATCCTCCTCTGGCGGTAGGGTGAAATTTGCCTTCAGCTCAGTCCAAAGATCTTCTTTCTGCATATCATTGACATAAGACACCTCAGGGTCTTCATCCTTAGCAGGCTTATACCATTGCAGGATGCTGATCGGGATCTTGTCCCTAACAAGAACCCCGCACTGAGCAGAAAATGCCTTCCTTGTCCGGATGGGTTCAATCGGTTCGCCGTCGGGCGCGATTTCTATGATCTCAAAATTTTCATCCGAGCTCAACTTTTTCTTCGGGCCTCGTCTTCTTACCGAAGTTGTGCTCGATCCGGAGGGCCAGAAATTACACTACAGGAATCAGCTAATTTGCCGTCTGTGGCTGTCTTTGTCGTCAGTTTTTGGTCGGGCCTGACGGCAAAGACCAATTTTGCCGTCAACTTCAGACGGCAAAGAAATACAGACGGCAAACAGCTCACTTTGCCGTCTGCGAAAAATTTACTGACGGCAAAACAAACTTTGCCGTGTGTGAAAAAAATACAGACGGCAAAGAGCATACTTTGTCGTCTGTAAAAAAACTAATGACGGCAAAGACATAGTTTGCCGTCTGTAAAAAAACTGATGACGACAAAGACATAGTTTGCCGTCTGTGTTTTTTTGGCAGACGGCAAAGCGAGCTCTTTGCCGTCTGTATTTGATCTGCAGACGGCAAAGAAGAAGCACATCACGTGGATAGATCACCTGGATCGATGACATGGCAAAGTCCTAGACGCACATCCCACCAGTCATCGGACGCCGATGCACGCCCCCGCCCACCCACGAAGCACGCACCCCCAGGGCAGCACCCACGCGCCCCACCTCTGCCGCACGTCTCTCTTTCTCTCCCTTATCCTTATCCCCACCGCACGTCTCTCTTTCTCTCGTTTATTTCCTCCTCGATCCAAAAGCACATCGGCCGGCGCCCGCTACCACCTCCACCCCGAACCCCGGCCAACGCCTCGCCCTCTAGTCCTGGCCTCGCCGGCCATCACTATGCCGAGCGGCCGCGGCCACTTCCCCATTGGCCCCCAGCGCCGTCGGCCCCGGCTACCTCCCCCTTCACCCCCAGCGCCGTCGGCCCGACCACTCCTCCCATCGCCACGGTAGGCCCGCCGGCGCCCGCGGACCACCTCGCTGGCCGCCATCTCGTCGGCCGGCCCCGGCCATGGTGGCCGTCATCTCGCCCGCAGGCCTCGGCCTTGTTGCCTGCCGGCCCTGGCCTCGTCGCTCCCGGCGGCCTCCGCGCCTCGTCGCTCCTCGCCCCAGCAGCCTCCGCGCCCCGTCGCCCCCGCCGGTCTCGAGCGACCCCGACCACCTCACCCCCGCAGGCCTCTGCCAGCCTCTACCCCGGGCATTCATGGTGGCGTAAGTGTGCTCTGTTTTTGGAGAAAGAAAGAAGAAGGGAGAGGGGCTTGGCTGCTGGTTTCTGCTGCTCCGGCGACCACGGGCATAGGGGATGCTCGCAGGGGAGGCGCTGGCGTTGATTGAACTCAAAATGGCTGCGTGCTGGATCTCGAGCGGCTATTGTGAAATATTCTATGTAAATAGAGTAATGATGTATTCTGTTTTGCCCTAGATCAGCAAGTGATGATGTATTCTGTGTAAATATAGTAACTTTGTATTGTGAAACTTGTTCATTCATCATTGACTCTTAGCACAAAGTGTTGATCAATATTGTGGTGTTCATCGTTGTCTGTTAGTTCCTTGTAGGCTTTGCACATGGACTGTTGGTCTAGATTATTTTAATAGAAACAATTATTTGCTGGCTGTGATTTTATGAGGCTGACGGCAAAAGAGCACTTTGTTGTCTGTGATTTTGTGAGGCTGACGGCAAAGGAGCTCTCCTTTGCCATCTGTTACCAAATCGCCTGACAGCAAACGAGCTTTTCTTTGCCGTCTGTTATTAAATCACCAGACGGCAAAACATAAGTTTGGCTGACGGCAAAGACTTTGTCGTCTTCCCGATAAAAAGCTGAAGGCAAAGTACTCTTTGCCGACTTTGGCTTTGCCGTCACTCTTTGCCGTCAGCCAGCTGACAACAAAATCTTTGCCGTCTGTATTTCAGCCTTTGCCGTCTGTACTTGCCTGACGGCAAATTGTCTGATTCCTGTAGTGTTATAAGGAAGAAAGACGATAGTAATTAATATGTGTACATATACCAAAACAATGGATGCATCAATTAACTAGTCAGCACGGGCTTAACTAATATATATATACCTGGCCGGACTCGGTTCGGTGACCGGAGCAGTCAGCACGGTCTCCTTCTTGTACCTCCATTATGTCACCGGAGCCATCATGAACATAGCCTCCTCTTGTACCGGCATTAATGGGTCGAAGCCATCATAAACATAGCCCTCTTCTTCATCCAGTCCTTCCTGACCATCGGTCTCGTTGAGAAATGACGCAACTTCATCACTTCCTTGTGCGATTATTTCCCCCAACATCGCTTCTGTTTCTTCGTCTCGGGAGTGCTCCATAGTTTCTGCAAATATTTACAACATGTCAATTATTATTCAAACATGGTACAGAT
>NC_041393.1:774281758-774282552 GCF_002162155.2 Triticum dicoccoides
CAAGGAGCATTGGTCCCGGTTGGTGGCTCCAACCGGGACTAATGCCCCCTTTAGTCCCGGTTGGTGCCACCAACCGGGACCAAAGGCCTCTTTTCGGCAGCCCAAAGGGCGGGAAGCTACGGCCTTTAGTCCCGGTTGGTGGCACCAACCGGGACCAATGCCCCCCCTTTAGTCCGGTTGGTGCCACCAACCGGGGCCAAAGGCCCCTGTGCTGCCCGCATCGGGGCCAAAATTTAGTCCCACCTCACTAGTTGAGAGGGGCGCGCAGTGGTTTATAAGCCCCACTGCCGCACCCCTCTCGAGCTCCTCTCCACTGCAAGCTTACGGGCCTACTTGCTACTGCTTTGCCTGATGGGCCTTCTGGGCCTACTGCAGGCATGAATCCTGGCCCAAAGTAGGTATTCGAATCGTATTCAGGCCGTGGGGGCCCAGTAGGTGGCATTTTTTTTGTTTTTTTGTTTTCTTTACTTATTGTTGCTATTTTTATTTTTTTTCCAGTTTTTTTTGTTTTGTTTTCTGCATTATTTATTTTCTTTTGTTTTTTGCTTTATTTTTTAATTCTTTTTGCTTTTAGTTTTAGGAAAATTATAAACTTTCTGTTAGTGCCATTACTTTTCAAATTTGAAAACACTTTTTTTTGTTTTCTTTCTTGCTTTATTTATTTTATTTTGTTTCTACTTACAACAAAATACTTATTGTTGTTTTTTTGTTTTGTTTTCTGCATTATTTATTTTCTTTTGTTTTTTGCTTTATTTTTTAATTCTTTTTGCTTTTAGTTTTAGGAAAATTATAAA
>NC_041393.1:774282835-774308878 GCF_002162155.2 Triticum dicoccoides
TTTTGTTTCTACTTACAACAAAATACTTATTGTTCTTTTTTTGTTTTGTTTTCTGCATTATTTATTTTCTTTTGTTTTTTTCTTTATTTTTTAATTCTTTTTGCTTTTAGTTTTACGAAAATTATAAACTTTCTGTTAGTGCCATTACTTTTCAAATTTGAAAACACTTTTTTTTTGTTTTCTTTCTTGCTTTATTTATTTTATTTTGTTTCTACTTACAACAAAATACTTATTGTTGCTATTTTTAATTATTACGAGGGCCGAACCATAAGACATTAAAGCATTTCAAATGAACTCTGAAAAAGTTGAAAGTTGGCATGGTATCATAAATTGACCCACACATAGCATGTGCATGTACAAAACGGACAATGGTATCATACTCGTCAGTTACAAAGTTGGCATGGTATCATCATAATAGTTGCGGGATAAAGTCTTTACTTTTTCTTTGCTTGTGTCATTTGCTTATTGCGCCGTAACCATGGATAATCTTCATCGTTTATCAGGATGCTGGGGTCAGCCTTGACTTTAAAGGGAGGAATTTCATGAAACTTTCCATAATCTTCAGACATGTCTGTCTTGTCCTCCACTCCCACGATGTCCCTTTTTCCTGAAAGAACTATGTGGCGCTTTGGCTCATCGTATGATGTATTCGCTTCCTTATATTTTCTTCTCGGTCTGGTAGACATGTCCTTCACATAGATAACCTGTGCCACATCATTGGCTAGGACGAATGATTCGTCAGTGTACCCAAGATTTTTCAGATCCACTGTTGTCATTCCGTACTGTGGGTCTACATGTACCCCGCCTCCTGACAGATTGACCCATTTGCACTTAAACAAAGGGACCTTAAGATCATGTCCGCAGTCAAGTTCCCATATGTCCACTATGTAACCATAATATGTGTCCTTTCCCCTCTCGGTTGTTGCATCAAAGCGGACACCACTGTTTTGGTTGGTGCTCTTTTGATCTTGGTCAATCGTGTAAAATATATTCCCATTTATCTCTATCCTTTCCAAATCGTAACAGTCGAAGATGGTCCCCTGGATAACAAGTACAGCTCATCACAAACAGTGTTGTCACCTCTGATACGTGCTTCAAACCAACTGCTGAAAGTCCTGATGTGTTCACATGTAATCCAGTCTCGCACTGCTCCGGGTGTTTGGAGCGCAGACTGTTCTTGTGTTCATCGACATACGGGGTCACCAAGGTAGAGTTCTGTAGAACTGTGTAGTGTGCTTGAGACCAAGAATATTCGTCCCTGCATATTATTGAGTCCCTTCCAAGCGTGCCTTTTCCAGTCAGTCTCCCCTCATACCGCGATTTAGGGAGACCTATCTTCATAAGGCCAGGAATGAAGTCAACACAAAACCCGATGACATCCTCTGTTTGATGGCCCATGGAGATGCTTCCTTCTGGCCTAGCGCGGTTACGGACATATTTCTTTAGGACTCCCATGAACCTCTCAAAGGGGTACATATTGTGTAGAAATACAGGGCCCAGAATGACAATCTTGTCAACTAGATGAACTAGGACGTGCGTCATGATATTGAAGAAGGATGGTGGGAACACCAGCTCAAAACTGACAAGACATTGCACCACATCACTCCTTAGCCTTGGTATGATTTCTGGATCGATCACCTTCTGAGAGATTGCATTGAGGAATGCACATAGCTTCACAATGGCTAATCGGACGTTTTCCGGTAGAAGCCCCCTCAATGCAACCGAAAGCAGTTGCGTCATAATCACGTGGCAGTCATGAGACTTTAGGTTCTGAAACTTTTTCTCTGCCATATTTATTATTCCTTTTATATTCGACGAGAAGCCAGTCTGGACCTTCATACTAAGCAGGTATTCAGAGAAGATTTCCTTCTCTTCTTTGGTAAGAGCATAGCTGGCAGGACCTTCATACTGCTTTGGAGGCATGCCGTCTTTTTCGTGCAAACGTTGCAGGTCCTCCCATGCCTCAGCTGTATCTTTTGTCTTCCCATACACGCCCAAGAAGCCTAGCAGGTTCACGCAAAGGTTCTTCGTCACGTGCATCACGTCGATCGAAGAGCGGACCTCTAGGTCTTTCCAGTAGGGTAGGTCCCAAAATATAGATTTCTTCTTCCACATGGGTGCGTGTCCCCCAGCGTCACTCGGAACAGCTAGTCCGCCGGGACCCTTTCCAAGGATTACGTGTAAATCATTGACCATAGCAAGTACGTGATCACCGGTACACATGGCGGGCTTCTTCCGGTGATCTGCCTCGCCTTTGAAATGCTTGCCTTTCTTTCGACATTGATGGTTGGTCGGAAGAAATCGATGATGGCCCAGGTACACATTCTTCCTGCAGCTTGCCAGGTATATACTATCGGTGTCAACTAAACAGTGCGTGCATACGTGGTATCCCTTGTTTGTTTGTCCTGAAAGGTTACTGAGAGCGGGCCAATCGTTGATGGTCACGAACAGCAATGCCTTTAGGTTAAATTCCTCCTATTTGTGCTCATCCCACGTACGTACACCGTTTCCATTCCACAGCTGTAAAAGTTCTTTAACTAATGGCCTTAGGTACACATCAATGTCATTGCCGGGTTGCTTAGGGCCTTGGATGAGAACTGGCATCATAATGAACTTCCGCTTCATGCACATCCAAGGAGGAAGGTTATACATACATAGAGTCACGGGCCAGGTGCTGTGATTGCTGCTCTGCTCCCCGAAAGGATTAATGCCATCCACGCTTAAAGCAACCATACGTTCCTTGGCTCACTTGCAAACTCATCCCAGTACTTTCTCTCGATTTTTCTCCACTGCGACCCGTCAGTGGGTGCTCTCAACTTTCCGTCTTTCTTACGGTCCTCACTGTGCCATCGCATCAACTTGGCATGCTCTCCGTTTCTGAACAGACGTTTCAACCGTGGTATTATAGGAGCATACCACATCACCTTCGCAGGAACCCTCTTCCTGGGGGGCTCACCGTCAACATCACCAGGGTCATCTCGTCTGATCTTATACCGTAATGCACCGCATACCGGGCATGCGTTCAGATCCTTGTACGCATCGCGGTAGAGGATGCAGTCATTAGGGCATGCATGTATCTTCTGCACCTCCAATCCTAGAGGGCATACGACCTTCTTTGCTGCGTATGTACTGTCGGGCAATTCGTATCTTCTTCAATATTTTCAGTAGCTTGTCAAATCCTTTGTCAGGGACAGCATTCTCTACCTTCCACTGCAGCAATTTCAGTACAGTACCGAGCTTTGTGTTGCCATCTTGGCAATTGGGGTACAACCCTTTTTTGTGGTCCTCTAGCATGCGATTGAACTTCAGCTTCTCCTTTTGACTTTTGCATTGCGTCCTTGCATCGACAATGACCCGGCGGACATCATCATCATCGGGCACATCGTCTGGTTCCTCTTGATCTTCAGCAGCTTCGCTCGTTGCAACAACATCGTGCACATCGTCTGGTTCCTCTTGATCTTCAGGAGCATCACCGTATTCAGGGGGCACATAGTTGTCATCGTACTCTTCTTCTTCGCCGTCTTCCATCATAACCCCTATTTCTCCGTGCCTCGTCCAAACATTATAGTGTGGCATGAAACCCTTGTAAAGCAGGTGGGTGTGGAGGATTTTCCGGTCAGAGTAAGACTTCGTATTCCCACATATAGGGCATGGACAACACATCAAACCATTCTGCTTGTTTGCCTCAGCCACTTCGAGAAAATCATGCACACCCTTAATGTACTCGGAGGTGTGTCTTGAACCGTACATCCATTGCCAGTTCATCTGCATGCATTATATAATGAAGTGACCAAATTAATAGAAGTTCATCATCACATTAAAACCAAAGTACATACATAGTTCTCATCTAACAACATAAAGCTCTGCAGAGCATCTAAATTAATTAAACCATACACTGAAACTATGTAAAACATTTCAATGCGAAAACAAATGCGATCATAATCGCAACCAATGTAACAACTGATCCAACGGCATAATGATACCAAGCCTCGGTATGAATGGCATATTTTCTAATCTTTCTAATCTTCAAGCGCATTGCATCCATCTTGATCTTGTGATCATCGACGACATCCGCAACATGCAACTCCAATATCATCTTCTCCTCCTCAATTTTTCTAATTTTTTCCTTCAAGAAATTGTTTTCTTCTTCAACTAAATTTAACCTCTCGACAATAGGGTCGGTTGGAATTTCCGGTTCAACAACCTCCTAGATAAATAAAATCTATGTCACGTTGATCGGCATAATTGTCATAAACAATAAATGAACCAATAGTTATGAAAAGATAATATATACCACATCCAAATCATAGACAGGACGAGGGCCGACGGGGGCGGATACCAAAACCATCGCACTATATAAGATGCAATAATAAAAGTAAGAAAATAATGCAAGTATCTATCTAAACATACAAGTAAGAATATTTTTCCTTTCCGAAAGAAGATAAGAACAAGAGGCTCACCACGGTGGTGTCGGCGATGAGATCGGTGCGGGTGATCGATGATGGTGAAGACGGGGACGGGGCGTGACGGACCGCTAAACCTAGACAAATATTGAGGAAAATGGAGCTTGGCGGTTGAGCTTGGAGAGGAGAAACCTTAAGTAGTGTGGCTCGAGCATTCCATCGAACACCTTGTGTGCATAGGAGGTGAGCTAGAGCACCACCAAGCCCTCTCCCCCTCGGCCGGAAAAAACAGAGCAGTGTGCTCTGCTCTTGCGCGAGGGGGTATATATAGGCACCACCATTGGTCCCGGTTGGTCGCATGAACCGGGACTAAAGGGTTGCCTTTGGTCCCTGTTCGTGCCAACAACCGGCACCAATGGTGGTGGGCCAGGAGCGAGGCCCATTGGTCCCTGTTCGTCCCAGCAACCGGGAACAAAAGGTCCAGACGAACCGGGTCCAATGGCCCACGTGGCCCGTCCGGCCCCGGGGCTCACGAACAGGGTCCAATGCCCCCATTGGTCCCGGTTCTGGATTGAACCGGGACTAATGGGCTGGACCGGCCTGGACCATTGCCCCCTTTTCTACTAGTGGTGGTAACTACATTTGTAACATACCCTACCTACTTGGGTAGCTTGCTAGGTATGAGAGAACTTTCATGGTTTGTAGGTGAGATGGTTGGTCGATCTCAAACAACAGGTTGCAGGAGCCATAGTTTTGCCGATGCATCTCCTTTGTCTTCATATCAAGAAACGCACAATCTCAATTACGCACCTGCAATTCAACCACATCTCTGTTCCTGTTTCCAGATCCATTAACTCAACTAGTACATCAGAGCTACCTGCAACAAGAAGGTCTGGGTATACCAACCGCAGCTTCTCCTCTACATCGATCGCACCTTTCAGCGCCCAACCACCAGCACCACCACCACTTGCTAGTACTGTGGGGAGGCATAGCCACATGGATGTCATGAACCCATCTATAGTGATCAATTTCAATACGCTCCCATCTGATGATGTTGCCAAGTGGAGATGGTTTTCATTGCAGTTCGTAGGTGGGAGCTTCACCAGTCCTGACATCCTCGTCCTCACATCGTAGGTGAGGATTTAGTAGGCGTACAGATCAATGTAGTGGGATGGGGTTATCTATTAAAAGTTTAATGCCTGACAACATTCACCACAAGTGCAAATGGCACGTGCTGAAGTAAGTAAGGAGAATCGGGGATGCTGCACACGAAAATGTGTCAGTTGAGTGCATACTTTCAGAATTTTGTGAACCACATGCTGACCGTACGTGCAGGAGTTTTACCTACTCGCCAAGTACTCTTTATGGAATCATCCATTTTTGAGATTCGTTAAAATTATCAAAACTCATATTTCAATGGGAAGTTCTTTGCCAAAATGACGAGCGCACAAAGGACCCTATGCGAGAAGGCGAAATTCCCCGCCGCCATCACAGTGTCCCGGCCCAGCAGCGGTCTGATGTATACATCGATTGAGTATAAACGGATTGATTGAATATTTGTACAGATATCCTTATTATTGACCTAGAATGGTCCCATCCCCCGCACGTCGCCTTTGGCGCACGGGGATACCCTAACCGCGCCGCCAGCCGCCCCTCCCCAGTCCTCCCCCGCTTCGCCGCCGCCGGAGGGGCCACCGGCGAAGCCCGCGTGGTCCCCAGGGAAGGTGGCGGTGAGGCGTCCTCGTCGTTCCGCCGGTGGCTGGCGCCTACTGCCCGTGGCGCGGCGTCCCTCATAGCGGCAGGGCTGCCCCTGAACGGCGCTTGGTGGTGGCCACTTGGCGGCGCGTGGGTGGGCCAGATCTTGGCTTCGGGTCTACGTCCCCGTCGTGGCAGTGCTTCCCATTGTCCTCGGCCATGGGGCGTTGTCCCGGACGCGCCTAGTGCCGGTGGTGCTGGCCAGGACTCATGCTGGCAGCGCCCTACTTCATCTCACGTCATCTCGCTGGCCAGTGGTGGTGGTCATCTCTTCGTTAGAGATGGCCGGCCAGAGGCTTGGTGATCCGATCTCGAGATCCATCATCTAGTCCCGGGTGCGAGTTGGGGAGACATGGTTGCTGGTGAAAACCGAGCCGACGACAGGCGATGGCGGCGTTCTACGCCGTGAACTTGATGGAGCCATCGTCGTGTAACTACTGTTGACCTACTCGTACTGCTCCGGGGGAAACCCTAGGATCTGGTGTTTCAGATCGGATGATGGCGGCACTGCGGTGTCGCTTCTCTCTTGGGAGCATAATTTTTGGAGCAACGCTGGAAGTCAGAGGCAAGAGGTGGAGCGGCTTCGTCTTGCACGGAGCTTCGGTAGAGATGTCAAGTCATGCCTGACCGGCAGGTGCTACGCTTTGTCATGCCTGGTCGGCAGGTGCTACGCACGATAGATCTTCCAAGGACTTCAAGCTGTGTCGGCTGGTGGTACTTGGCATCATGGCGCTGAGTTGTATCAGTGGCGTCCGCGACGTACTCAGCTATTTGCGCGCAGGGAGGAGGTGCCGTTGGGCGCCGTGGTTGCATCAATGATAGCTAGATCGAGCAAGGTCGATGCATCAGTACAGTTCTGAAGATGGAGCGGTGGCGGTTGGCGGCGGCGGCCTCTGAGAGCACGCCGGACCAGTGTGTGCCTCAGACCCGGCAAGTGGCTAGGTTGGGTTGTCAGGTCTTAGATGTTAGGCTTGGCTGCGAGGTTTGTGGTATTAGGTCCGGACTATGAGCATTCCTTGATCTACAGGATAGGAGTAGCGACAGATGTTGACTAGACGGTGGCTTCAGAGTTACTGTTGTATTTCTTTGTAAGGACTTTTGTGAATAATTAATAAAGTGGCTGCATGCATCGTCCAGATGCAGAGGCCGGGGGTCCTCCTCCATTTCTAGAAAAAAGATATCTTTATTATACACCAAAAGGACAAAGCGAACTCCACTGTGGTCCAGGAGAAACTGCACAGGTTCACGTATGTAAGACTAGCCACAGTGGGAGTAACTTCGCTAGTAACATCGAGTCCAACTCAGCAAATTTGCTTATGTGGCAATGAGTTAACGAGGAGAGATGTAGTACTAGTAACTTAGCTAGTTACTGTAACATCACATGTCACAATGCAATATGGGTCTATAACCTAATAAATGAAGCTTTGCATGTTACCACACTTATGTTACTACTAACTATTGAGGTAGTAACATAGTCTAGAGATATGTGTATGTTACTAGTGTATGTTACTCTCCATTGTGGCTAGTCTAAGATGCTACATGGAGATCAGCAGTACTGACTCAACAATCTCCACCAATAACTGACAAGAATAAACTTGCACTCAAAAAACTATATGTATCCAGAAGCAGCCACCTAAAGTAGACATCAATTGTACTGAGTGCAAACGGATCAACTAAATTATATATAGATAACCTTATTCTATACTAATGAACAAAGAAACCTCCGTTGTGATAAAAAAACTGCCGATACAACACATTTCTTCAGGCATGATGGTACATGAAGATTAGTTGTCCACAAGTACAAGTACAACACAGCACACAAAAGATGCAAGCTACAACTAGTACCAACCATACGTGACGCTCCGAGGATAAGAGTAAGAATATAATAATATGCGTATTTAAGTCTTGGCAAAGGAGGTGGAGCCATTCATGGCCATGATTCGATAAATTAGCGATGAAGTGAACTGAGGGGTCAACCGACCACAAATGCAAGCGCTGAACTGCATGATAAGAGCTTGAGACACTCACTCCACCTCAGTGACAGGCAGTGGAGAGGAGGTTTGGTCCGTGGAAGCCTTCTGTTCGAAATAAATGAACAAGGAAAACTTTAATAAATCAATAAAGGGAGCTTTTTAATACATAAGATACATGCAAGATATAAAATTGTGAAATAAAAAGTACACAGAATGTTCATCTCTTTGAGCGTGAGCAGGTGAGGTGTTTACCTTTCTCTTTCTTTGTAATTGCAAATCTGAATGAAAATTAAACAATCTGTATTGAGTGGATATGCTCAATCTTTGGTCAGCTTTCTCCATCAGGTGATTGGCAACTCTTCTTCAAGAGTTCAGAATCATCCACGTACAGTTGGTTAAGAGAGGATGGTAAATCTGGTAAAGATGATATATTGGGGCATCCACAGATATGGAGTCTCCTCAAACATGAAAAACACTTCATATTTCCTGGCAAGGAAATCATTTCACAATTTTAAAATGACACGCAGTTGACAGATGATAAATCTGCTGATTCTTCAAATGAAAAGGATCACTCCTTGCCGCCTACAAGAGCGAGATTTCTTGGAACTGTACAACCTTCAGCTGAGAGGATGTGGGTGAGCAGTACGGGCCAGCTAACATCAAGGGTAGTCTTGACTCGCAAATGTGAGATACACTTCATATTCAGGTTCGAGACATACGCAAAACTTGCGATGGAAAGTTGCAGCGAAGACAACCCTTCAAGAAAGCACAGCTGATGAAGAGCTTCTGCACCACATCATGGAAAGATATACCAGGTGCGAGAAGTCACTACTGAAGAAATCAGCTGCAACCATGCAGTGTGCTATCTCCAGTGTCTCAAGGACAATGGCAAAAAATCTGATCCACGTGCCAAGTCTATAGAAGGGCAACTCCATAATGAAAAACTTGAAAGACTTGTAGCAGCTCGCAATCCCCCTAGTGATCGAAGGCACCAACATGAGTTGATGCTCAAGAACTGACAGAGAAGTGAGACCATCAAGGGGCAAACAGCTAATGCCCCATCTATAACGATGCACAAAGAAAGATGAAGCTGAGACAACCCTGATGGTGGAACCAGTGGCAGGTTGATGTTCCTTCTAAAAACAAGTCCCAACCTATCCTCGTGGCAATATACCCATGCCTTTATTATATCCTCTATTACCAATACTTCATCCCCCACTCTTTCTAGAGCACTTTTAATGGTTTGAAGACGAGAAATATCAGCATCCATCAATATCATCAAGGGCTTCAGAGATGAATGCTCTGACAATAGTACCTCCTTGATTTCTGATACCGAATACTCTTCCAACATGGAAGATAGCCGTGCCTTCAAGTCATATGTCACCATGGTGTTCTCCCTCAGGTTATGCTGTTTTAGCTCATCCTTGGAAATAAACATAAGCATCATGCATTTCTCAATTTGTAACTTCTCAAGGCTGGTTGGAAGTGAAGGTAATGTCTTCAGGTTTGGGACATGCTCTAGGAGAAGTGAGGATCAATTCCCAAAGAGTGTGGCATTGGATGGTAGGATTTGTAAGGCGCTGCAATTAACAAGATCAAGTGATTCCAAATTCTGGAAACAAGAATCCTCAAGTAACCAGCCTGCGTATTTTGCATGTCTGTAACCTTTGATAGTAAGGCCCTTAATTTGAGGTGGTGGCATCAGACCTTCCAGAGTTTCCAAATGTGAACTATAATGTGAAGCCATATCATCATTGTCACTCCATTCAAGGTGCAATCTCTCAAGTTGACTTTTCTGATGTAGCTTTGCTTCTAAGGCTTGATCCTTCCCGGTAACATTCTCGAGATTTGTGAGACATAAACCTCCACCAAGGTTGTTCATGTCTTTCAGTTGTCGCACCTCATAGCCCAACTGCTTTTGCACGCAAAATTGTCTGTTGTGTTGGAGTGAAATTAACTTTCATATGTGAGGAATTTCATCACATCCTTGAAGATATCTCAACTTAGTTAAGTTGAATAGTTTTTCAGGCAAAATTTTAATGTCGTCACTGCAATAAAGCAATTGCAGGTGGTAGAGAGCACACAATGATCCAGGCAATTCAGAGATTGAAGTTCCTCTGAGGTTCAAGTACCTAAGGTGCTTCAATTCACCAACAGATTCAGGTAGCTTGCTGCTGTTATAGAAGCGCAAATGTAGTACACACAACTTCTTCAAATTCTGCAGCACCTGCTGGAAAATGTCTCTTGCGTCATCTCTGTAAGTGGTTGAATGGAGATAAAGGTGCGTAAATGATGTAGTTTGCAGATAGATTGTTGATGTTGCTCCAAACTCTTAACATAGACAGACAAATGTTGAACAGTCAAAGGTATTGTTGCCACCTTATCATCTTCTAATCTGAAGCAGACCTTTTCAGACAAGGACTCTGCCAAATCATGAACAAGATCATGCATAACATATTCGGATCTGTTAACTCGTTGAAGGAACCAAACATTGACCATCTCATTAACGCAATCCCTCATAAGATCTTCCATTGTTTTGTTTGCATTGCATGAATCAATAAGTCCTACTAGTACCCTCATGTGAACCAACTCCTTAATGTAATACTGATGGCCTTATGGATATAAACTGCAATATAGAAAACACCTCTGCAAAACTTGGATCTAATTTCTCATAACTCCAAAGAAGTGCTCTACTGGGATCACTTAAGTTGTCAATCCTTAGAGCATCCTCCCATGCAGCCTTATCCTTTTTCCTGCTGAGTTGGGAACCCACAGTTTTTGCTGCCAGAGGAGATCTACCAAGTCTTTTCGCAAGTTTCTCTGCAAGAGTCTCTAGCTGCTCACGCAAGCTCTGGTCTCTGATTGCTGCGCCAGAAAAGGCATGGTCCTTAAAGAGTGCTAAGATATCGGTGTCTTCCATGTCTTGCAAATGAATCGTTTCATTACAACAAAGAGGAAATGGGAGACCAGAGTTTCTCCCACTCCATCTCATTGGTGTTTTCTTCAAACCAGACATCGTCCAACACAAGAAGGTATTTGTTTGATTTTTGCAGTATATCCCTTAATTTGCATTCACTACAAGAAATATGTCAACTAGTGACCTTCTGTCAGTGACCCTGGAAGTATTTGTCATAGATCTATGACCATTTGAGACCAATTGGTCAAAAGCTGTTCCGGGGGCTCCAAACCCTAAACCATTGCGACCATTCTGGTCAGAAAGGTCGTAATTTCCTTACACGAAATGGTCATAAAGCAAACAGTGCTGGTCCGCTGCCTTATTTATAGTTGTTAACGACCAATATAGATGGTCATAACCTTGTAGATTGTGGTGGGTTGTGATGACTAGGCGCCATCTCATCAGTTTTGCCTATGTTCATGTCCATGTGTCAATTTTTGTACTAGGTTGTGAAGCAACCTATATTTCTGTTATTCCAAAAATGCCCAAAAAATTCTCATAAATTGTTTGGATCATATCTTCATCAAATATGTCAAAAACCTTCCTTGCCTATTTCAAAAATAACTCAACAATATTCATTTTCCTATTCTGTTCAGAGCAGCACTTTGTGAAGGAAGTACCATTTTGGCATGTCCAAATGGTATCCATTTTCTACAATGCTTTCCTCTACCCAAATAGTCATCCTCCACCAAATGCCAGCTCAATCCATTCATTATTTTGAGCCCAGCTTCAACATTCGTATTTATGTCCAGTGTGGTACTTTGCAAAGCAAGTACCACCTAGGCTCCTCCTTTTGAGCTGAAAATTTGTGAAGATGGTCTTCTTAGTAACTGATCATCCTCAGCCAAAAATCACGCCCATTAGCCATGTGCATTTCCCGTAACGCTAATCAAACACTTGGCTGCTTATTCATGTTTGAGCATCGATCGGTCTCCTCGTAAGAATCTTATGTTGTGATTTTCTTCCTAGTACCTACCTAGGGAGTGCCCAACCCACTAGACATGCCTAGGCCGCCCAGAACACATGGCAATGCCACAGTCACGCGGTGACCACGCGGCGGGCATGCGAGTTTATGCGCTCTAGAGTTGGGGCCCTCGCCCACCGTCCAAACCTCGACGTATCGCCGCCAAACCATGTATTTATGATTAAATAGGTACTTGTGTAATTAGAAATGATTTTTGGAAAAAATAAATGGCAAACTATGAGGCAGCTGCAGTTCAAACTATGAATCAGCAGGAATTTGTCTTTTTCACCAGAGGTGGATCAAAACTTTTGACACCCAACAATTTTGTCAATTGTGCATTAAATATGGCCTAGTATTTTATAAAATTGATTTGGTCCAATTTTGCAACAAATATATGGTAGGTCTTTCACAAAAAAAAAACTCATTTCAGGCACTCGGAAAATGGAAAACAAATTTTTCGTGTAAAGAAAATGAAAACTTCTTTAGGAAACATTGTTTGCCATTCCAAGATGCACCCTTGTGCACAATATGAGATTATTTGAACAAACTATGCCATAAAGTGGCCATAAGATTGATAATTTGGCTTGAAAGCCATGAATCTTCACGCATGATAGCTTCTGTTTGAGAACACTTTTTTAAAATAATTTTATATTACAATTTTATTATTTTTCTGGAAACTTGGCACAGATAATGACAGAATGCGAAGGTTTTCCAATTTTTTGATTTTTTTTTGAATTTTTTATGCCTGTTTCAAAATGTGGTCAAAACGGCGGGCTTGAACGTTCCTAGCTAGTGGTTGAATCTTGGAAAACTTTTGATGTTTCTCTAATTAAATAGATACTTATGTACCTAGAAATGATTTTTCGAAAAAATAAATAGCAAACTATGAGGCAGCTGCAGTTCAAATTTGACCCGCTTATAACTAAATCGGCGGGAATTTGTCTTTTTCACCAGAGGGGGATCAAAAAATTTTAGACCCAACCATTTGGTCAATTATGCATTAAATATGGCCTAGTATGTTAGAAAAATGATTTGGTCCAATTTTGCAAGAATTATTTGGTAGGTCCTTCAAAAAAAAACTCATTTCAGGCACTTGGAAAATGGAAAATGAATTTTCCGTGTAAAGAAAATGAAAACTTCCTTAGGAAACATTGTTTGCCATTCCCAGATGCACCCTTGTGCACAATATGAGATTATTTGAATAAACTATGCCATGAATGTGGCCATAAGATTGATAATTTGGCTTGACAGCCATGAATCTTCACGTATGATAGTTTATTTTTGAGAACACATTTTAAAAATAATTTCGTATTACAAGTTTATTATTTTTCCTGGAAACTTGGTCACATATAATGACACAATGCGAAATTTTTCCAATTTTTTGATTTTTTTTGAATTTTTTATGCCTGTTTCAAAATGCTGTCAAAATGGCGGGCTTGACCGTTCTTAGCTAGTGGTTGAATCATGGAAAACTTTTGATGTTTCTCTAATTAAATAGATACTTATGTACCTAGAAATGATTTTTGGAAAAAAAATAGCAAACTATGAGGCAATTGCAGTTCAAATTTGACCCGCTTCCACCTGAATCGGCGGGAATTTGTCTTTTTCACCAGAGATGGATCAAAAGTTTTTACACCCGACCATTTGGTCAATTGTTCCTTAAATATGGCCTAGTATTTTAGAAAAATGATTTGGTCCAATTTTGCAAGAATTATTTGGTAGGTCCTTCACAAAAAAAACTCATTTCAGGCACTCGGAAAATGGAAAATGAATTTTCCGTGTAAAGACAATGAAAACTTCCTTAGGAAACATTGTTTGCCATTCCAAGATGCACCCTTGTGCACAATATGAGATTATTTGAATAAACTATGCCATGAATGTGGCCATAAGATTGATAATTTGGCTTGACAGCCATGAATCTTCACGTATGATAGTTTATTTTTGAGAACACATTTTAAAAATAATTTCGTATTACAAGTTTATTATTTTTCCTGGAAACTTGGTCACATATAATGACACAATGCGAAATTTTTCCAATTTTTTGATTTTTTTTGAATTTTTTATGCCTGTTTCAAAATGCGGTCAAAATGGCGGGCTTGACCGTTCTTAGCTAGTGGTTGAATCATGGAAAACTTTTGATGTTTCTCTAATTAAATAGATACTTATGTACCTAGAAATGATTTTTGGAAAAAAAATAGCAAACTATGAGGCAATTGCAGTTCAAATTTGACCCGCTTCCACCTGAATCGGCGGGAATTTGTCTTTTTCACCAGAGATGGATCAAAAGTTTTTACACCCGACCATTTGGTCAATTGTTCCTTAAATATGGCCTAGTATTTTAGAAAAATGATTTGGTCCAATTTTGCAAGAATTATTTGGTAGGTCCTTCACAAAAAAAACTCATTTCAGGCACTCGGAAAATGGAAAATGAATTTTCCGTGTAAAGAAAATGAAAACTTCCTTAGGAAACATTGTTTGCCATTCCAAGATGCACCCTTGTGCACAATATGAGATTATTTGAATAAACTATGCCATGAATGTGGCCATAAGATTGATAATATTGCTTGAAAGCCATGAATCTTCACGCATGATAGCTTATGTTTGAGAACACTTTTTTAAAATAATTTCGTATTACAAGTTTATTATTTTTCCTGGAAACTTGGTCACATATAATGACACAATGCGAAAGTTTTCCAATTTTTTGATTTTTTTTGAATTTTTTATGCCTGTTTCGAAATGCGTTCAAAACGGCGGGCTTGACCGTTCCTAGCTAGTGGTTGAATCTTGGAAAACTTTTGATGTTTCTCTAATTAAATAGATACTTATGTACCTAGAAATGATTTTAGAAAAAAATAAATAGCAAATTATGAGGCAACTGCAGTTCAAATTTGACCCGCTTCCAACTGAATCGGCGGGAATTCGTCTTTTTCACCAGAGGTGGATCAAAAAATTTTACACCCAACCATTTGGTCAATTGTGCATTAAATATGTCCTAGTATTTTAGAAAAATTATTTGGTCCAATTTTGCAAGAATTATTTGGTAGGTCCTTCACAAAAAAAAACTCATTTCAGGCACTCGGAAAATGGAAAATGAATTTTCCGTGTAAAGAAAATGAAAACTTCCTTAGGAAACATTGTTTGACATTCCAAGATGCACCCTTGTTCACAATATGAGATTATTTGAATAAACTATGCCATGAATGTGGCCATAAGATTGATAATGTTGCTTGAAAGCCATGAATCTTCACGCATGATAGCTTATTTTTGAGAACACTTTTTTAAAATAATTTCGTATTACAAGTTTATTATTTTTCCTGGAAACTTTGTCACACATATTGACACAATGCGAAGATTTTCCAATTTTTTGATTCTTTTTCGAATCTTTTATGCCTGTTTCAAAATGCGGTCAAATCGGCGGGCTTGACCGTTCCTAGCTAGTGGTTGAATCTTGGAAAACATTTAATGTTTCTCTAATTAAATAGATATTTATGTACCTAGAAATGATTTTTGGAAAAAATAAATAGCAAACAATGAGGCAGTTGCAGTTCAAATTTGACCCGCTTCCAACTGAATCGGCGGGAATTTGTCTTTTTCACCAGAGGTGGATCAAAACTTTTTACACCCAACCATTTGGTCAATTGTGCATTAAATATGGCCTAGTATTTTAGAAAAATGATTTGGTCCAATTTTGCAAGAATTATTTGGTAGGTCCTTCACAAAAAACCTCACTTGGGGCACTCGAAAAATGGAAAATGGCTGTTTTGTGCAATGAAAGTGAAAACTACCTTAGGCAACATTGTTTGGAATTCCAAGATGCACCCTTGTGCACAATATGGGATCATTTCAACAAACTATGCCATGAATGTGGCCATAAGATTGATCATATGGCTTGAAAGCCATGAATCTTCACGCATGATAGCTCATTTTTTAGAACACTTTTTAAAAATAATTTCCGTATTACAAGTTTATTATATTTCCTGGAAATTTGGTCACATATAATGACACAATGCGAAGGTTTTCCATTTTTCTGATATTTTTTTGAATTTTTTATGCCCGTTTCAAAATGCGTTCAAAACAGCGGGCTCGACCATTCCTAGCTAGTGGTCGAATCTTGGAAGTTTTTTGATGTTTCTCTTATTAAATAGATACTTTTGTATCTAGAAATTAATTTTGGAAAAAATAAAGAGCAAACTATGAGGCAGCTGCAGTTCAAATTTGACCCGCTTCCAACTAAATCGGCGAAAATTTGTCTTTTTCACCAAAGGTGGAACAAAGCTTTTAACACCCAATCATTTAGTCAACTGAACATTAAATATGACCTAAGATTTTATAAAATTGATATGGCCCAAATTTGCAACAAATATTTGCTAGGTTCTTCATGAAAAAATCATTTTGGTCACTTGAAAAATAATTCTCTTACATAAAACTTATTTCTGAGAACAATTTTTTATGATATTTGCATTATTCAAAGTTTGTTATTCTTACTGAAAAGTAGGTCACACTTGGTAACACAATGCAAATTTTTTTGATTTCTATTTGTTTTTATAGTTGTTAACGACCAATATAGATGGTCATAACCTTGTAGATTGTGGTGGATTGTGATGACTAGGCGCCATCTCATCAGTTTTGCCTATGTGTCATGTCCATGTGTCAATTTTTGTACTAGGTTGTGAAGCAACCTATATTTCTGTTATTCCAAAAATGCCCAAAAAATTCTCATAAATTGTTTGGATCATATCTTCATCAAATATGTCAAAAACCTTCCTTGCCTATTTCAAAAATAACTCAACAATATTCATTTTCCTATTCTGTTCAGAGAAGCACTTTGTGAAGGAAGTACCATTTTGGCATGTCCAAATGGTATCCATTTTCTACAATGCTTTCCTCTACCCAAATACTCATCCTCCACCAAATGCCAGCTCAATCCATTCATTATTTTGAGCCCAGCTTCAACATTCGTATTTATGTCCACTGTGGTACTTTGCAAAGCAAGTACCACCTAGGCTCCTCCTTTTGAGCTGAAAATTTGTGAAGATGGTCTTCTTAGTAACTGATCATCCTCAGCCAAAAATCACGCCCATTAGCCATGTGCATTTCCCGTAACGCTAATCAAACACTTGGCTGCTTATTCATGTTTGAGCATCGATCGGTCTCCTCGTAAGAATCTTATGTTGTGATTTTCTTCCTAGCACCTACCTAGGGAGTGCCCAACCCACTAGACATGCCTAGGCCGCCCAGAACACATGGCAATGCCACAGTCACGCGGTGACCACGCGGCGGGCATGCGAGTTTATGCGCTCTAGAGTTGGGGCCCTCGCCCACCGTCCAAACCTCGACGTATCGCCGCCAAACCATGTATTTATGATTAAATAGGTACTTGTGTAATTAGAAATGATTTTTGGAAAAAATAAATGGCAAACTATGAGGCAGCTGCAGTTCAAACTATGAATCAGCAGGAATTTGTCTTTTTCACCAGAGGTGGATCAAAACTTTTGACACCCAACAATTTTGTCAATTGTGCATTAAATATGGCCTAGTATTTTATAAAATTGATTTGGTCCAATTTTGCAACAAATATATGGTAGGTCTTTCACAAAAAAAAACTCATTTCAGGCACTCGGAAAATGGAAAATAAATTTTTCGTGTAAAGAAAATGAAAACTTCTTTAGGAAACATTGTTTGCCATTCCAAGATGCACCCTTGTGCACAATATGAGATTATTTGAACAAACTATGCCATAAAGTGGCCATAAGATTGATAATTTGGCTTGAAAGCCATGAATCTTCACGCATGATAGCTTCTGTTTGAGAACACTTTTTTAAAATAATTTTATATTACAATTTTATTATTTTTCTGGAAACATGGCACAGATAATGACAGAATGCGAAGGTTTTCCAATTTTTTGATTTTTTTTTGAATTTTTTATGCCTGTTTCAAAATGTGGTCAAAACGGCGGGCTTGAACGTTCCTAGCTAGTGGTTGAATCTTGGAAAACTTTTGATGTTTCTCTAATTAAATAGATACTTATGTACCTAGAAATGATTTTTCGAAAAAATAAATAGCAAACTATGAGGCAGCTGCAGTTCAAATTTGACCCGCTTCCAACTAAATCGGCGGGAATTTGTCTTTTTCACCAGAGGGGGATCAAAAAATTTTACACCCAACCATTTGGTCAATTATGCATTAAATATGGCCTAGTATGTTAGAAAAATGATTTGGTCCAATTTTGCAAGAATTATTTGGTAGGTCCTTCACAAAAAAACTCATTTCAGGCACTTGGAAAATGGAAAATGAATTTTCCGTGTAAAGAAAATGAAAACTTCCTTAGGAAACATTGTTTGCCATTCCAAGATGCACCCTTGTGCACAATATGAGATTATTTGAATAAACTATGCCATGAATGTGGCCATAAGATTGATAATTTGGCTTGACAGCCATGAATCTTCACGTATGATAGTTTATTTTTGAGAACACATTTTAAAAATAATTTCGTATTACAAGTTTACTATTTTTCCTGGAAACTTGGTCACATATAATGACACAATGCGAAATTTTTCCAATTTTTTGATTTTTTTTGAATTTTTTATGCCTGTTTCAAAATGCGGTCAAAATGGCGGGCTTGACCGTTCTTAGCTAGTGGTTGAATCTTGGAAAACTTTTGATGTTTCTCTAATTAAATAGATACTTATGTACCTAGAAATGATTTTTGGAAAAAAATAGCAAACTATGAGGCAATTGCAGTTCAAATTTGACCCGCTTCCACCTGAATCGGCGGGAATTTGTCTTTTTCACCAGAGATGGATCAAAAGTTTTTACACCCGACCATTTGGTCAATTGTTCCTTAAATATGGCCTAGTATTTTAAAAAATGATTTGGTCCAATTTTGCAAGAATTATTTGGTAGGTCCTTCACAAAAAAAAACTCATTTCAGGCACTCGGAAAATGGAAAATGAATTTTCCGTGTAAAGAAAATGAAAACTTCCTTAGGAAACATTGTTTGCCATTCCAAGATGCACCCCTGTGCACAATATGAGATTATTTGAATAAACTATGCCATGAATGTGGCCATAAGATTGATAATGTTGCTTGAAAGCCATGAATCTTCACGCATGATAGCTTATGTTTGAGAACACTTTTTTAAAATAATTTCGTATTACAAGTTTATTATTTTTCCTGGAAACTTGGTCACATATAATGACACAATGCGAAGGTTTTCCAATTTTTTGATTTTTTTTGAATTTTTTATGCCTGTTTCGAAATGCGTTCAAAACGGCGGGCTTGACCGTTCCTAGCTAGTGGTTGAATCTTGGAAAACTTTTGATGTTTCTCTAATTAAATAGATACTTATGTACCTAGAAATGATTTTAGAAAAAAATAAATAGCAATATATGAGGCAACTGCAGTTCAAATTTGACCCGCTTCCCACTGAATCGGCGGGAATTCGTCTTTTTCACCAGAGGTGGATCAACAAATTTTACACCCAACCATTTGGTCAATTGTGCATTAAATATGTCCTAGTATTTTAGAAAAATGATTTGGTCCAATTTTGCAAAAAATATTTGGTAGGTCCTTCACAAAAAAAAACTCATTTCAGGCACTCGGAAAATGGAAAATGAATTTTCCGTGTAAAGAAAATGAAAACTTCCTTAGGAAACATTGTTTGACATTCCAAGATGCACCCTTGTTCACAATATGAGATTATTTGAATAAACTATGCCATGAATGTGGCCATAAGATTGATAATGTTGCTTGAAAGCCATGAATCTTCACGCATGATAGCTTATTTTTGAGAACACTTTTTTAAAATAATTTCGTATTACAAGTTTATTATTTTTCCTGGAAACTTTGTCACACATATTGACACAATGTGAAGATTTTCCAATTTTTTGATTCTTTTTTGAATCTTTTATGCCTGTTTCAAAATGCGGTCAAATCGGCGGGCTTGACCGTTCCTAGCTAGTGGTTGAATCTTGGAAAACTTTTAATGTTTCTCTAATTAAATAGATATTTATGTACCTAGAAATGATTTTTGGAAAAAATAAATAGCAAACAATGAGGCAGTTGCAGTTCAAATTTGACCCGCTTCCAACTGAATCGGCGGGAATTTGTCTTTTTCACCAGAGGTGGATCAAAACTTTTTACACCCAACCATTTGGTCAATTGTGCATTAAATATGGCCTAGTATTTTAGAAAAATGATTTGGTCCAATTTTGCAAGAATTATTTGGTAGGTCCTTCACAAAAAACCTCACTTGGGGCACTCGAAAAATGGAAAATGGCTCTTTTGTGCAATGAAAGTGAAAACTACCTTAGGCAACATTGTTTGGAATTCCAAGATGCACCCTTGTGCACAATATGGGATCATTTGAACAAACTATGCCATGAATGTGGCCATAAGATTGATCATATGGCTTGAAAGCCATGAATCTTCACGCATGATAGCTCATTTTTTAGAACACTTTTTAAAAATAATTTCCGTATTACAAGTTTATTATATTTCCTGGAAATTTGGTCACATATAATGACACAATGCGAAGGTTTTCCATTTTTCTGATATTTTTTTGAATTTTTTATGCCCGTTTCAAAATGCGTTCAAAACAGCGGGCTCGACCATTCCTAGCTAGTGGTCGAATCTTGGAAGTTTTTTGATGTTTCTCTTATTAAATAGATACTTTTGTATCTAGAAATTAATTTTGGAAAAAATAAAGAGCAAACTATGAGGCAGCTGCAGTTCAAATTTGACCCGCTTCCAACTAAATCGGCGAAAATTTGTCTTTTTCACCAAAGGTGGAACAAAGCTTTTAACACCCAATCATTTAGTCAACTGAACATTAAATATGACCTAAGATTTTATAAAATTGATATGGCCCAAATTTGCAAGAAATATTTGCTAGGTTCTTCATGAAAAAATCATTTTGGTCACTTGAAAAATAATTCTCTTACATAAAACTTATTTCTGAGAACAATTTTTTATGATATTTGCATTATTCAAAGTTTGTTATTCTTACTGAAAAGTAGGTCACACTTGGTAACACAATGCAAAAAATTTTGATTTCTATTTGTTTTTATAGTTGTTAACGACCAATATAGATGGTCATAACCTTGTAGATTGTGGTGGGTTGTGATGACTAGGTGCCATCTCATCAGTTTTGCCTATGTGTCATGTCCATGTGTCAATTTTTGTACTAGGTTGTGAAGCAACCTATATTTCTGTTATTCCAAAAATGCCCAAAAAATTCTCATAAATTGTTTGGATCATATCTTCATCAAATATGTCAAAAACCTTCCTTGCCTATTTCAAAAATAACTCAACAATATTCATTTTCCTATTCTGTTCAGAGAAGCACTTTGTGAAGGAAGTACCATTTTGGCATGTCCAAATGGTATCCATTTTCTACAATGCTTTCCTCTACCCAAATACTCATCCTCCACCAAATGCCAGCTCAATCCATTCATTATTTTGAGCCCAGCTTCAACATTCGTATTTATGTCCAGTGTGGTACTTTGCAAAGCAAGTACCACCTAGGCTCCTCCTTTTGAGCTGAAAATTTGTGAAGATGGTCTTCTTAGTAACTGATCATCCTCAGCCAAAAATCACGCCCATTAGCCATGTGCATTTCTCGTAACGCTAATCAAACACTTGGCTGCTTATTCATGTTTGAGCATCGATCGGTCTCCTCGTAAGAATCTTATGTTGTGATTTTCTTCCTAGCACCTACCTAGGGAGTGCCCAACCCACTAGACATGCCTAGGCCGCCCAGAACACATGGCAATGCCACAGTCACGCGGTGACCACGCGGCGGGCATGCGAGTTTATGCGCTCTAGAGTTGGGGCCCTCGCCCACCGTGCAAACCTCGACGTATCGCCGCCAAACCATGTATTTATGATTAAATAGGTACTTGTGTAATTAGAAATGATTTTTGGAAAAAATAAATGGCAAACTATGAGGCAGCTGCAGTTCAAACTATGAATCAGCAGGAATTTGTCTTTTTCACCAGAGGTGGATCAAAACTTTTGACACCCAACAATTTTGTCAATTGTGCATTAAATATGGCCTAGTATTTTATAAAATTGATTTGGTCCAATTTTGCAACAAATATATGGTAGGTCTTTCACAAAAAAACTCATTTCAGGCACTCGGAAAATGGAAAATAAATTTTTCGTGTAAAGAAAATGAAAACTTCTTTAGGAAACATTGTTTGCCATTCCAAGATGCACCCTTGTGCACAATATGAGATTATTTGAACAAACTATGCCATAAAGTGGCCATAAGATTGATAATTTGGCTTGAAAGCCATGAATCTTCACGCATGATAGCTTCTGTTTGAGAACACTTTTTTAAAATAATTTTATATTACAATTTTATTATTTTTCTGGAAACTTGGCACAGATAATGACAGAATGCGAAGGTTTTCCAATTTTTTGATTTTTTTTGAATTTTTTATGCCTGTTTCAAAATGTGGTCAAAACGGCGGGCTTGAACGTTCCTAGCTAGTGGTTGAATCTTGGAAAACTTTTGATGTTTCTCTAATTAAATAGATACTTATGTACCTAGAAATGATTTTTCGAAAAAATAAATAGCAAACTATGAGGCAGTTGCAGTTCAAATTTGACCCGCTTCCAACTAAATCGGCGGGAATTTGTCTTTTTCACCAGAGGGGGATCAAAAAATTTTACACCCAACCATTTGGTCAATTATGCATTAAATATGGCCTAGTATGTTAGAAAAATGATTTGGTCCAATTTTGCAAGAATTATTTGGTAGGTCCTTCACAAAAAAACTCATTTCAGGCACTTGGAAAATGGAAAATGAATTTTCCGTGTAAAGAAAATGAAAACTTCCTTAGGAAACATTGTTTGCCATTCCAAGATGCACCCTTGTGCACAATATGAGATTATTTGAATAAACTATGCCATGAATGTGGCCATAAGATTGATAATTTGGCTTGACAGCCATGAATCTTCACGTATGATAGTTTATTTTTGAGAACACATTTTAAAAATAATTTCGTATTACAAGTTTATTTTTTTCCTGGAAACTTGGTCACATATAATGACACAATGCGAAATTTTTCCAATTTTTTGATTTTTTTTGAATTTTTTATGCCTATTTCAAAATGCGGTCAAAATGGCGGGTTTGACCGTTCTTAGCTAGTGGTTGAATCTTGGAAAACTTTTGATGTTTCTCTAATTAAATAGATACTTATGTACCTAGAAATGATTTTTGGAAAAAATAGCAAACTATGAGGCAATTGCAGTTCAAATTTGACCCGCTTCCACCTGAATCGGCGGGAATTTGTCTTTTTCACCAGAGATGGATCAAAAGTTTTTACACCCGACCATTTGGTCAATTGTTCCTTAAATATGGCCTAGTATTTTAGAAAAATGATTTGGTCCAATTTTGCAAGAATTATTTGGTAGGTCCTTCACAAAAAAAACTCATTTCAGGCACTCGGAAAATGGAAAATGAATTTTCCGTGTAAAGAAAATGAAAACTTCCTTAGGAAACATTGTTTGCCATTCCAAGATGCACCCTTGTGCACAATATGAGATTATTTGAATAAACTATGCCATGAATGTGGCCATAAGATTGATAATGTTGCTTGAAAGCCATGAATCTTCACGCATGATAGCTTATGTTTGAGAACACTTTTTTAAAATAATTTCGTATTACAAGTTTATTATTTTTCCTGGAAACTTGGTCACATATAATGACACAATGCGAAGGTTTTCCAATTTTTTGATTTTTTTGAATTTTTTATGCCTGTTTCGAAATGCGTTCAAAACGGCGGGCTTGACCGTTCCTAGCTAGTGGTTGAATCTTGGAAAACTTTTGATGTTTCTCTAATTAAATAGATACTTATGTACCTAGAAATGATTTTAGAAAAAAATAAATAGCAAATTATGAGGCAACTGCAGTTCAAATTTGACCCGCTTCCAACTGAATCGGCGGGAATTCGTCTTTTTCACCAGAGGTGGGTCAAAAAATTTTACACCCAACCATTTGGTCAATTGTGCATTAAATATGTCCTAGTATTTTAGAAAAATGATTTGGTCCAATTTTGCAAGAATTATTTGGTAGGTCCTTCACAAAAAAAAACTCATTTCAGGCACTCGGAAAATGGAAAATGAATTTTCCGTGTAAAGAAAATGAAAACTTCCTTAGGAAACATTGTTTGACATTCCAAGATGCACCCTTGTTCACAATATGATATTATTTGAATAAACTATGCCATGAATGTGGCCATAAGATTGATAATGTTGCTTGAAAGCCATGAATCTTTACGCATGATAGCTTATTTTTGAGAACACTTTTTTAAAATAATTTCGTATTACAAGTTTATTATTTTTCCTGGAAACTTTGTCACACATATTGACACAATGTGAAGATTTTCCAATTTTTTGATTCTTTTTTGAATCTTTTATGCCTGTTTCAAAATGCGGTCAAATCGGCGGGCTTGACCGTTCCTAGCTAGTGGTTGAATCTTGGAAAACTTTTAATGTTTCTCTAATTAAATAGATATTTATGTACCTAGAAATGATTTTTGGAAAAAATAAATAGCAAACAATGAGGCAGTTGCAGTTCAAATTTGACCCGCTTCCAACTGAATCGGCGGGAATTTGTCTTTTTCACCAGAGGTGGATCAAAACTTTTTACACCCAACCATTTGGTCAATTGTGCATTAAATATGGCCTAGTATTTTAGAAAAATGATTTGGTCCAATTTTGCAAGAATTATTTGGTAGGTCCTTCACAAAAAACCTCACTTGGGGCACTCGAAAAATGGAAAATGGCTCTTTTGTGCAATGAAAGTGAAAACTACCTTAGGCAACATTGTTTGGAATTCCAAGATGCACCCTTGTGCACAATATGGGATCATTTGAACAAACTATGCCATGAATGTGGCCATAAGATTGATCATATGGCTTGAAAGCCATGAATCTTCACGCATGATAGCTCATTTTTTAGAACACTTTTTAAAAATAATTTCCGTATTACAAGTTTATTATATTTCCTGGAAATTTGGTCACATATAATGACACAATGCGAAGGTTTTCCATTTTTCTGATATTTTTTTGAATTTTTTATGCCCGTTTCAAAATGCGTTCAAAACAGCGGGCTCGACCATTCCTAGCTAGTGGTCGAATCTTGGAAGTTTTTTGATGTTTCTCTTATTAAATAGATACTTTTGTATCTAGAAATTAATTTTGGAAAAAATAAAGAGCAAACTATGAGGCAGCTGCAGTTCAAATTTGACCCGCTTCCAACTAAATCGGCGAAAATTTGTCTTTTTCACCAAAGGTGGAACAAAGCTTTTAACACCCAATCATTTAGTCAACTGAACATTAAATATGACCTAAGATTTTATAAAATTGATATGGCCCAAATTTGCAACAAATATTTGCTAGGTTCTTCATGAAAAAATCATTTTGGTCACTTGAAAAATAATTCTCTTACATAAAACTTATTTCTGAGAACAATTTTTTATGATATTTGCATTATTCAAAGTTTGTTATTCTTACTGAAAAGTAGGTCACACTTGGTAACACAATGCAAATTTTTTTGATTTCTATTTGTTTTTATAAATTTTCTAGGCCGTCAAATAGCAGACATGTGTTAACATCTTATTTTCAATCGATTTTGACCAATTTAAATGGTCTTAAAATCATCAAAAGGGTACTGCGTTTTGATTGGTCCAAAACCATCTCACGCGATCATGGATGAGCACCGTCGGATGCGCCCGGATCCAACGGCAGCCCACACCCCCCCTCGTCTCTCTCTCCCCCTCCCTCTCATCCTCGTGCACCCACGAAAACCCTAGCTCACTTATCCCCATCGCCGCTGCCGCTCCCGCTCCCTTTTCCCCGCCGCGGCCTGTCTCCTCCCATCGTACTCCTCCCTTGTCCTCGTCTCGTCGCCGCCGCCACCTTCTCCCCGTCCCCGTCCTCCTTCCGCGGGGCGCGGTCCCCTCTCCCCTCCCCGCCCAATCCC
>NC_041393.1:774308948-774332376 GCF_002162155.2 Triticum dicoccoides
CGATCCCGATCCAGTCCAGATCGAGAGAGAGCGAGCCCCCTCCCATGATTCCCACCGCCGCCAACCCCACCCACCACCGCCGATCTCGTCTCCGCAACCCACCCTCTCCCCTAGCATTCACCCCCCAGATCCACCAGTCCAGGCACGGCCATGGCGTCGTGGCCGTCTTTCTTGCCGGCGCGCACGTGCGTGCTTCACGCCGGCCACGAGCCTCCAGCAATCAGGACGACGACGACGTCAACGGGATCATCGGGTCTCCGGCGGCTCGTGCCCCTCGCGCAACTGCTCCCCTCCTCCCCGCCCGCCCTGCGCTCCAGATCCGGCCCCGACGAAGCCATGGTGAGTCCCGTCGCAGCGTCTAGCCACCCGACGACAGCAGGGATCTGCTGCTACAGCGCCTTTGCGCGGGGACGTGGACGTGGACGGGGATGGGATCGCGGGGATCCGGAGCGATCTGGCGGAGATCGGGGGCAGGGTGAGGAGCGGCATCTCCATGCTGCAGAGCAACCAGGCCGTGGCGGAGGTCTCCGTCCTCGCTCCTGCCGTTCGAGGAGGAGCCTAACGAAGCGAAGCCCGTCACCGGCGGAACCGAGGAGGTGTTGGTCTTCATGAAGCACATCTCGACGCGGACTGAGACCTGGTTCGATTTCCCCCTCTTCATCAGCGAGCGTTATGCAGACGGTAAGATTCAGTACCGAACTTTGAAGTATGTCAACTTGTTTATGCACCTTGACATCCCCCCTCTGAAATCAGACTTCTGTCATTACAGAGGTCCTATCATTAATGCCTTCGAGGTCTATACGTATCTACCTATTACTGCAGGTAAGCAATCGTCCTTTTATGTTTATATATACTGGATTGTTTGCTACTGAAGAACCTAGTCTTACTTTCATTTGAGCCTTGCTCATAGATTAGTACTGATAATCTAGTCTTACTTTGATTTGAGCCTTGCTCATAGATCAGTACTGCAGAACCTACAACTAACTGAAACTATATATTTTTACGATTGATCGGCATACTCGACTTCAACCATAATCCAAAAAAAAGTTGAATCCTTCATGTTTCAAATTTGAAGACCTGATGGTCAAATAATACACTAAGTGATTAGGTAGAATTATATACGGGCTGTGAGTGATTGATTTAGATTTGAACCTTTGTCGCCAGCGTAGTGGTTCTGAGAAGAATGTTTCACTAGTACTAGAAATTAAGGTCGGCACCAGGGATGAAGCTAGAAAAATGGGGACTGGTGTCAATCGCTGCCCACGCTAAGCATTTAGCGGAAAGTATGGTGCAACAACATAGGTAATGGCCGAGAGCGATATAAATAGCAAAAATATGCAATGAGCTCGTGATATTATTACATAAAAACACTCATACCGAGTATTGGCTGAAGTCATAGAACAACACTTGTTTACATATTCCAGAAATAATAAGCAAAAAGATGACTTTGGAACATTTTATTTGCAACTTTCTGAAAAAGATAAACAAAAGAATATATTAATTCACAACAATAGTAAGAAAGAAATAATGCTGACAATAAGTATCATTAAGGAACAAAAGAAACTAAAGTGATATGAGACTCACATTTTATAACTTCCCTTCTCGATCTTTCATCTTCTTAAATAAATCAATAACATCATCATTCGTTATCATAGAAAATATGTCTTTCTCCACATAGCAAATCAGATAATCACTCATGAACTCATCACCCATTTTGTTTCGCATAACACTCTTGACGATATTCATTGCTAAAAAGCATCTCTCCATTGATGCTGTGGCAACTGGCAAAATTAGCACCAAGTTGAGAAGTTGATACACCAAAGGAAAAGCAAGATGCTTTTTAGTTTCCACCAACACTTTAGCAAGATCAGCAATGCCATCCAAATTGTTAAATCTCTGGTCCACTCAAACATTGTCAATGAAAATCCGAAGTTCATGACCGAGATCCATCAATTGTGATGAATTGAAATAATCAGGATAAAACTAAGATAGCTTCAATAAACTCTCCAAGTTACAAGCAGCGAAGGAATTTTTTGGGTTGAAAGAAGCCATGTGGATAAGCAGTGCAGAATTCACTTCATTGAATCTATCATCGAACTCTCGGAGTTGCCAATCAATAACAGAATTAAGGCACTCTATTTGGTAATGATGAAGGTTTGTAATATTGGTTCTTTTTCTTGGTTTATGCCGATCGACATATTCATCATGCATGTTTACCTTAGGAATGTCATGTTCTTCACAGAATGAATATACTTTCTCTAGAAGTGGTTCCCATGCATCATCTCTTAGTTGTTGTAGATCATTCCGTGTTGAGTTCACACATGACATGGCATTCAAGATATCTTGATCCTTTTTCTGCAATGCATGTGACAAAGTATTGGCACTCCCTAATATATGGAACATCATGTGCAAATAGAACACAAAATCAAAGGTTCCAAAATATGATAGAAGGCCCCGCGCTTCACTTTTCTTGGAATCCTTCTTGCCTTCTTTTGCTACATAATTCAGGACACTAACAATTGATGGGAACAACCTGATTAAGCTTGAGAGGTTTCTATAGTGAGAACCCCAACGGGTGTCTCCCGCCCTTTGAAGTGACTGGTCTTGATTTAGCTCTGTGCCAGTACCAATTCGTCCACTACTTATGGCTTTTTTTACATTTTCTCGGTTACTCTCTTTGATCATATCTTTTCTTTTGCAAGAAGCTCCGACCACATTAAACAACAGAGAGATCATATAAAAGAAATCCACAATATCTTGATTCTTCTTTGAAATTGCCACTGTAACCAATTGAAGTTGGTGAGAAAAACAATGCGCATGTTGCTTGCGCCATCATAGCATTGCCCTCTAACTTGTTTGAAGCTTAATCCAATATCAGCAAGCAATTTTTCAAGGGCTGACTTGAGACACGTTGCAGATGTTTCTTTCACATGTACAACTTCAATTAAACGTTCCAGGATTAGTCCAAGCTTGTCAACATATCTCAAGACAACAACCATCTGTTCTTTATTTGACACATACGAAGCCTCGTCAATCAATAAACTAAAAACATCCCCACCAATCTCTTCAAGAATAGAATCCAATGTTATTTATGCAAAACAAGGGAGAATGTCATTTTGAGTGCTCATAGAGATAAACTACATGAAATAAATATATAGTAGCGAATAGTGATGGTTGTTATTCACCTTTGCTAACTAACTCGCAAGTTCTTTTTGAATATCTAGAAACACCCATTTGCAATTTTGTGGATCATTCTGAAGGACTACCTTCGTTACATCCACATTCCGATTTGCCAATGTTTGTACCAACTCTCGAAAATTTTCCTTATTTTTTGACTCCTCCGATTCATCATTGCCACGGAAAGCTAAACCTTGATGTAGCAAGTATATAACGATTCAGTAGAAATATTCAGCCAAATACGGTTTTGCTTTTTTGTGATATGGGTTTGCTTGTGGAGGGCAACCTTAATGGACTAATTTTGATTCATTAAAGCATCACATCTTTTAACAGCTACATTGTGAAAGCTATTAACTTCACCCTCATGAGTAACTAGTCTATATTTGTTGTTCCAACAAGAGAAACCTTTAACAACAAATGCATCATTACCACCTTGGCCATCAATGCAATCTCTAAATAGATAGCAACACAAGCAAAATGCCTTATGCACCTTATCACTGTACTCTAGCCAATGATTGTCTTTAAACCATTTTGGATTAAATCTCCGTTCAGCTCCTGTGATGGTTTTCTGAGGATATTTAAAGCCTTCTTTTGGTCTATAAGGTCCTCTATTTAAATATATTCTTCTAATCTCATCTTGCTTCTTAGGATTCTTTGTGTACTTCCCTATTCTTTTTTGATTAGCTGGATCATGAGGAAGTTCATCTAAGTTAATTTCTGCCAGATGCAGAGGAGTAGTACCAATATTTGATGCAAGATCTTGTCTTGGTTTAACTGGCCTTGAAGTTCCTGCCACATTACTATCTGGTGCTGGTCGTTTCCCTTTCATCAAAAATTTATTCACATCCTCCTGGTCCTAGTCAAATCAAATAGAAGAAACTAAAAAATTACTAATCCGATAGCCATCAAGAAATCAAAGCACATGTAGAGTTGTACAGTCTAGAGAGCGAGAGAGACAGAGATTACCTGGGATGAGAAGAACTTGCAGATTAAAGATTATGCAGTGACGGTCTGGCGGATCGATCGGGCGATGTCACCATTCCCCAGATGAAAAAGCGTCGAGTTCTCCATCGTTCGCCGCCGATACGCTGCGGCGGCTGCGGAATTAGGGATCGGGATGAGGAGGCGAAGAGACGAGGGCGAGGGCGTCCGTCTGTTCACTATAGGTACAGCGTACATCCATTAAACGTGCGTATGCATTGGGCCGGCCGGCCGGGCCTTGTGTAATTGTTTGCTGCCACATGTTGTTTTATTCTTTTTAGAGCTTAATGAATGTTACGGGCTTTGGGCAATGGCTTTAGGGATTAGTTGCTGGGCTGGGGTCAATGGCATTTTTGGGCTGGGGTCAGACGCACTTTTTCTTAATACGTATTAGCTTAAAAGCCAAACTCCATTGGTGTCAATTGACACCAATTGGTACATGGTAGCTCCGTCCCTGTTTCTGGCCTACCCGGACAACCTACGCTGCATATGTTGTTTTCTGGGACATTCTTGAAATGACCACAACTTCTGCTAGCAGGTGGGCCTGCCAATAGTAAGCATCTATGCTAAGTTTGGAAAATATATTTAAAATCATAATTTGGGTAGGTACTTAAAACTGTTCTTTAAGTTTTTGACATAACTAATAAATATTAATGGACAAAATTGAAAATTGTAAAGGCTTTTTAGAAAACATTTAATAAATATTTGAAGGAAAAATAATTTAGAATCATAATTTAATCACCTGGTCCGATCTCGTCAACAACTTCACAGTGTTAGTTCACAGCGCACCCTCGCTCGGCAGTGGCTACAAGCTTGTATAATAAAGAACGTAAGGAAGCAAGCACATGGATACCATACATGAAGCTAATATTATGGTGAATACCGAATACATGTGATATGAAAATATGAAGCCTATGATTTTGGAAATGGGAATGAAGCAAATATTTAGGTCGTGGGAAACATGTTATACAGACCAATGAAGCATGTTAATTTTGAGTTGATGTGGAGACAAAATTTGAGCGTCGTTTTGGTGCACTGCAAATAAATAGGGACGAAATTTTTTGCTGTCTTTTTAGTTGCACAGGAAGCAAATTTTGGTAACATTGGATACAGATTTCGCTAGATTTATTTTGCTTCCTTAAATCAGTGATTTGTTTCCCAACTCACGTGATCTATGGGCAGTTATTAGTTTCCACCAACCACATGAGGAAAAAGCTTTGTTGGCCCACGTTCTATGCCTTCCAATCGGATTTGTGTGTCGGTTTCTACAAATCGAATGATAAGATGACGAAGTGGTCTGATCTGATCCCTAGCGTTTCTCTTTATTTAGCGTCACATCTGCCGCGTAAATAAGAAGAATCAAATGTTGTAGGTAGCACAGCATCCCGAGGTGTCCCAGTTGGTTCTGCCAGAGGATTGATACTGAGATGTAAGGATTTCGAATATCACTACCAGCATCTATTTTTGAATGTTATTATGGAAAATATTAATGGGCCGAGCCCAGGATGCGTGGGGGCGTCTGTTAGGCTTTCCAAATGAACAAACATACGGCATATACGTCTCAGCGGACAAGCTATCGTACATACAAAAATAAATACAATATGCGAAATGTCTGTACTACCCTTTATACGTTTTAGAGGGGAGTTGTACCGAAGCGGTCTTCTATTAGCTCAAGGATCTCATTGTTTTTCTCAAATTTGCATGTTTATTTCCATAAAATTCATTTGGTTCACAAAACAAATAGACTAATTAAGTTTTCATTTCTACACGCTGCATTTGTTCATCGGTGTTGGCCGGTGGAGGGGCGCACACGGGGTCACAGGCAGGACACTTGCTCTTGCACTCATCATCCGAAAAGAAGCATGGACTACCCTTTAGATTCCGGCAGCAAAAACAGGTTTCGAGATCGGGCTCCTTCCCGCGGGTACATTGGCTCTTGACGCAGAATTTTACAGTAAGCTTGCTCTCGTCCAATGAGGTTGCATTGACGGCTACCAATGTAGCTCCGGCACGATCAACTACTACATAGTTCCTCCTTCCAGCCACGAATCTACCTGTTGCATCAAACAAATGTTGCGTGTTCGTTAGTAATATGATACGTACAAATATTGTTGCTTGCATCAATCGAAATGGAATTGGAATGGATAGGTGGTAACCTCCTTTTCTTTGTAGTAAAAAGAATGGTAGTATTGATGTTGATGAGGTATATGAGTGATGCATACTCACACTGTACGAAAGCTGCGAGGCATCCGACGAGGAGCAAGATCGTCAGCACTGTTATCTTCATATTGGATCGATCTTTAGGGCCGGCGCAACTCTACGTGCGTCAAAGTTGAAAGGATTGTGTGTGAGCTGATGGTGGCAATGGTGGAGATCTTTCCTCGCGCTTGGATATATATAGAGGCCATTATATTTGGGGAAGAAATCAATTAATGGCTAGTTGATTTGCAGATCGCACAAACACAATAGTAAATCGGAGACGCCCAATTTATTCTGTTTACAAATGTAGTTAAGTTACCAAATGTCAGGTACTCAATCAAAGCGAGCTTAATTAAGTTGCCAAATGAAAGGGTTTTTTTTTCTGGACCAACAAGTTGCCAAATAATGTAGGGTAGTACTCCATCCGTGTTTAACGTAATCGATGGAGGTGGACGCCGCCGCCCTCAGCGCCGATCTGCGTCGTCTCCCCTGCTCACGCCGCCACCCCCAACGACGACAGGCCACCAACGGAGATCCCCGCTTCCCCATCGCCTCAGTTATCCTGCCTCCTCCTACACCTCTCTGGTATAGTAGACCCCGCGAGCGATTTTGCCGAAGTTCGTGAGATTTTCCGTTTGCATTCGTCTGCTGTTGTGAGATTTAGTGCTGCGCTCCGTTTCCAGGGGCCTGGCACGGGGAGACGCTTGGCTCTTCCTGAGGAATTTCATTTCTGTGGCTGGGGAAATTTGTGGAACTTCTTCATGGGGAAACTGAAGCATGTTTTCTAAATGTCAGTTTGGGTGTGCTGAATTCGAGTGTGGAAGTAGTGGTACGATTTGTGCTATGCGTGGAGAACCATAAGTAAACTTCAAAAGTTAGTGCTGTAGAATTACTCCAGTAATAATCCATCACCTAATTCATCAGAATCAGAAAGGTAATCGCCGTCGTCTGTTTTCCATTTTCTTTCAGACTAGCTATTTAGATGAAACATGTTTTCTAGCTAGATGTGAGTCTGGGATTGCTTTGTTCGAGTGTGGAAGCTGTGGGCCGAAGACCATTAGTAAACTTTAATGATCAGCTCTGCTTCTCTTGCTTCAGAATGTTAGAATAAATCCGAGGCACTACGTCGATCATCCGAGGACCAAGCAATCACACCAGCACGACACCGAGATTTGTTAACGAGGTTCACCGATATGGCTACATCCCCGGGGCTTGACTATGGGCGCTCCTCCCCGTGACACCTTCACAATACCGCACCCGGTCGCCCTGGACACCGGCACATGCCGCCGGCTTCCCCTGCGTTCCGGTGCTATTATATTGGCATAGGTTACATCGTGTGTCTACCCCCGCTATATATGAGAGGCCTAGGATACAAGTGTCCTACTAGGACACGACTCCATATCCTGTAAACACAATACAACTATAAGTTCAACTGTAACCTACCTTGTACACTATATTCGACACAACTCTAACAAACTCCACCTTGGCGTATATTCTCCACCACCTTGAATTCGTCAATGCGTCAAACTTTCATGTACATTGGACTTGAGCTTATCCCATGAGCACCGCTGCTACTCCAAAGACTCCATGTGACTCCACCTGCAACTTGTAGTCCCTTCTTTTCTTGACCATAGTCAACACTCGAGCAAAATTAAGTTCCACATTACTCTAGTTTGCACTCCCAACTTTCAGAGTTCCATCCAACGCCATCACACACTGATCACTGACCTGCGTGAAAGTGAACAACTCACATATTGGATGCCACACATAAGAGTTACCTGAACTCAACATCACCGCTCCTTTCTTGACCGCCGTCTGAAACATGAAGGAATTTTACCGTTGCTTGTAGTCATCCCGAGTCAAATTCGTAGTTGTCTCACCACATGTATGTGAAGGAAATATGCCCTAGAGGCAATAATAAAGTTATTATTTATTTCCTCATATCATGATAAATGTTTATTATTCATATTGTATTAACCGGAAACATGATACATGTGTGAATACATAGACAAACATATAGTCACTAGTATGCCTCTACTTGACTAGCTCATTAATCAAAGATGGTTATGTTTCCTAACCATAGACATGTGTTGTCATTTGATTAGTGGGATCACATCATGAGAAGAATGATGTGATTGACATGACCCATTCCGTTAGCCTAGCACTTGATCGTTTAGTATACTGCTATTGCTTTCTTCATGACTTATACATGTTCCTATAACTATAAGAATTATGCAACTCCCGTTTACCGGAGGAACACTTTGGGTACTACCAAACGTCACAACGTAACTGGGTGATTATAAAGGAGTACTACAGGTGTCTCCAAAGGTACATGTTGAGTTGGCGTATTTCGAGATTAGGTTTTGTCACTCCGATTGTCGGAGAGGTATCTCTGGGCCCTCTCGGTAATGCACATCACTATAAGCCTTGCAAGCAATGTGACCAATGAGTTGGTTACGGGATGATACATTACGTAACGAGTAAAGAGACTTGCCGGTAACGAGATTGAACTAGGTATTGGATACCGACGATCGAATCTCGGGTAAGTAACATACCGATGACAAAGGGAACAACGTATGTTGTTATGCGCTTTGACCGATAAGGATCTTCGTAGAATATGTGGGAGCCAATATGGGCATCCAGGTCCCGCTATTGGTTATTGACCGGAAACGTGTCTCGGTCATGTCTACATAGTTCTCGAACCCGTAGGGTCCGCACACTTAACGTTTCATTGACGATATAGTATTATATGAGTTATGCATGTTGGTAACCGAATGTTGTTCGGAGTCCCGGATGAGATCATGGACATGACGAGGAACTCCGGAATGGTTCGGAGATAAAGTTTGATATATGGGATAATAGTGTTTGATATCCGGAAGGGTTCCCCAATTCACCGAAAGGGGTTTCGGATGTTTCCCGAAATGTTTGGGTACGAGAACACGTTATTTGGGCCAAAGGGGAAAGCCCACAAGGTTTTTCGAAAGCGCAAAAGGAAGTTTTGCGGAGTCCAGTGGCCAGAAGCCAGGGTCCCTGGCGTCTGGGTCCAGACGCCGGGAACCCTGGCGTCTAGCCCTGGAGTCCGAGAAGGACTCATGCCTTTCGGGTGAAACCGACTTTGTGGAGGCTTTTACTCCATGTTTCGACCCCAATGCTCAACATATAAATAGAGGGGCAGGGCTAGCACCAAAGAGACATCAAGAAACACCAAGCCGTGTGCCGGCAACCCCGTCCCCTCTAGTTTATCCTCCGTCATAGTTTCCGTAGCACTTAGGCGAAGCCCTGCCGAGATTGTTCTTCACCAACACCGTCACCACACCGTCGTGCTGCCGGAACTCATATACTACTTCGCCCGTCTTGCTGGATCGAGAAGGCGAGGACGTCATCGAGCTGAACGTGTGCAGAACTCGGAGGTGCCGTGCGTTCGGTACTTGGATCGGTCGGATCTGAAGACGTATGAGTACATCAACCGCGTTGATAAACGCTTCCCTTAGCGATCTTCAAGGGTATGAAGATACACTCCCCCTCCCGTTGCTATACCATCACCATGATCTTGCATGTGCGTAGGAAATCTTTTGAAATTACTACATTCCCCAACAGTGGCATCCGAGCCTAGGTTTTATGCGTTGATGTTATATGCACGAGTAGAACACAAGTGAGTTGTGGGCGATACAAGTCATACTGCTTACCAGCATGTCATGCTTTGGTTCGGCGGTATTGTGAGACGAAGCGGTCCGAACCGACATTATGCGTACGCTTACGCGAGACTGGTTTCACCATTACGAGCACTTGTGCTTAAAGGTGGCTGGCGGGTGTATGTCTCTCTAACTTTAACTGAATCGAGTGTGGCTACGCCCGGTCCTTGCGAAGGTTAAAACAACACCAACTTGACAAACTATCGTTGTGGTTTTTTGATGCGTAGGTAAGAACGGTTCTTGCTAAGCCCGTAGCAGCCACGTAAAATTTGCAACAACAAAGTACAGGATATCTAACTTGTTTTTGCAGGGCATGTTGTGATGTGATATGGTCAAGACGTGATGCTATATTTTATTTTATGAGATGATCATGTTTTGTAACCGAAGTTATCGGCAACTGGCAAGAGCCATATGGTTGTCGCTTTATTGTATGAAATGCAAACTCCCTGTAAATTCTTTACTTTATCACTAAGCGGTAGCGATAGTCGTAGAAGCAATAGATGGCGTAACGACAACGATGCTACGATGGAGATCAAGGTGTCGCGCCGGTGATGATGGTGATCACGATGGTGCTTCGAAGATGGAGATCACAAGCACAAGATGATGATGGCCATATCATATCACTTATATTGATTGCATGTGATGTTCATCCTTTATGCATCTTATCTTGCTTTGATTGACGGTAGCATTATAAGATGATCTCTCACTTAATAATCAAGAAGTGTTCTCCCTGAGTATGCACCGTTGCGAAAGATCTTCGTGCTGAGACACCACGTGATGATCGGGTGTGATAGGCTCTACGTTCAAATACAACGGATGCAAAACAGTTGCACACGCGGAATACTCAGGTCATACTTGACGAGCCTAGCATATACAGATATGTCCTCGGAACACGGAGACCGAAAGGTCGAGCGTGAATCATATAGTAGATATGATCAACATAGTGATGTTCACCATTGAAACTACTCCATCTCACGTGATGATCGGACATGGTTTAGTTGATTTGGATCACGTGATCACTTAGATGACTAGAGAGATGTATGTCTAAAGTGGGAGTTCTTAAGTAATATGATTAATTGAACTTAAATTTATCATGAACTTAGTACCTGATAGTATTTTGCTTGTCTATGTTTGATTGTAGATAGATGGCTCGTGTTGTTGTTCCATTGAATTTTAATGCGTTCCTTGAGAAAGCAAAGTTGAAAGATGATGGTAGCAATTACACGAACTGGGTCCGTAACCTGAGGATTATCCTCATTGCTGCACAGAAAAGTTACGTCCTGGAAGCACCGCTGGGTGCCAGGCCTGCTGCTGATGCAACTGACGACGTTAAGAACGTCTGGCAGAGCAAAGCTGATGACTACTCGATAGTTCAGTGTGCCATGATTTACGGCTTAGAATCGGGTCTTCAACGATGTTTTGAACGTCATGGAGCATATGAGATGTTCCAGAAGTTGAAGTTAATATTTCAAGCAAATGCCCGGATTGACAGATATGAAGTCTCCAATAAGTTCTATAGCTACAAGATGGAGGAGAATAGTTCTGTTAGTGAACACATACTCAAAATGTCTGGGTATAATAATCACTTGATTCAACTGGGAGTTAATCTTCCTGATGATAGTGTCATTGACAGAATTCTCCAATCACTGCCACCAAGCTACAAGAGCTTCGTGATGAACTATAATGTGCAAGGGATGAACAAGACTATTCCCGAGCTCTTCGCAATGCTAAAAGCTGCGGAGGTAGAAATCAAAAAGGAGCATCAAGTGTTGATGGTTAACAAGACCACCAGCAGAAGAAGGGCAAAGGGAAGAAGAAGGGCAAAGGGAAGAAGAAGGGGAACTTCAAAAAGAACGGCAAGCAAGTTGCTGCTCAAGAGAAGAAGCCCAAGTATGGACCTAAGCCTGAAACTGAGTGCTTCTACTGCAAGCAGACTGGACACTACAAGCGGAACTACCCCAAGTATTTGGCGGATAAGAAGGATGGCAAAGTAAACAAGGGTATATGTGATATACATGTTATTGATGTGTACCTTACTAATGCTCGTAGTAGCACCTGGGTATTTGATACTTGTTCTGTTGCTAATATTTGCAACTCGAAACAGGGACTACGGATTAAGCGAAGATTGGCTAAGGACGAGGTGACGATGCGCGTGGGAAATGGTTCCAAAGTCGATGTGATCGCAGTCGGCACGCTACCTCTACATCTACCATCGGGATTAGTTTTAGACCTAAATAATTGTTATTTGGTCCCAGCGTTGAGCATAAACATTATATCTGGATCTTGTTTGATGCGAGACCGTTATTCATTTAAATCAGAGAATAATGGTTGTTCTATTTATATGAGTAATATCTTTTATGGTCATGCACCCTTGAAGAGTGGTCTATTTTTATTGAATCTCGATAGTAGTGATACACATATTCATAGTGTTGAAACCAAAAGATGCAAAGTTGATAACGATAGTACAACTTATTTGTGGCACTGCCGTTTAGGTCATATCGGTGTAAAGTGCATGAAGAAACTCCATACTGATGGGCTTTTGGAATCACTTGATTATGAATCACTTGGTACTTGCGAACCGTGCCTCATGGGCAAGATGACTAAAACGCCATTCTCTGGAACTATGGAGCGAGCAACTGATTTGTTGGAAATCATACATACTGATGTTTGTGGTCCAATGAATGTTGAGGCTCGCGGCGGGTATCGTTATTTTCTCACTTTCACAGATGATTTGAGCAGATATGGGTATATCTACTTAATGAAACACAAGTCTGAAACATTTGAAAAGTTCAAAGAATTTTAGAGTGAAGTGGAAAATCATCGTAACAAGAAAATAAAGTTTCTACAATCTGATCGTGGAGGAGAATATTTGAGTTACGAGTTTGATCTACACTTGAAACAATGCGGAATAGTTTCGCAACTCACGCCACCCGGAACACCGCAACGAAATGGTGTGTCCGAACGTCGTAATCACACTTTACTAGATATGATGCAATCTATGATGTCTCTTACTGATTTACCGCTATCGTTTTGGGGTTATGCTTTAGAGACGGCCGCATTCACGTTAAATAGGGCACCATCAAAATCCGTTAAGACAACGCCTTATGAACTGTGGTTTGGCAAGAAACCAAAGTTGTCGTTTCTTAAAGTTTGGGGCTGCGATGCTTATGTGAAGAAACTTCAACCAGATAAGCTCGAACCCAAATCGGAAAAATGTGTCTTCATAGGATACCCAAAAGAGACTATTGGGTACATCTTCTATCACAGATCCGAGGGCAAGATTTTCTTTGCTAAAATCGGATGCTTTCTAGAGAAGGAGTTTCTCTCGAAAGAAGTGAGTGGGAGTAAAGTAGAACTTGATGAGATAACTGTATCTACTCCCTTATTGAAAAGTAGTTCATCACAAGAACAGGTTCCTGTGACAACTACACCAATTAGTGAGGAAGCTAATGATATTGATCATGAAACTTCAGATCAAGTTTCTACTGAACCTCGTAGGTCTATCAGAGTAAGATCCGCACCAGAGTGGTACGGTAATCCTATTCTGGAAGTCATGTTACTTGACCATGATGAACCTACGAACTATGAGGAAGCGATGATGAGCCCAGATTCCGCAAAATGGCTAGAGGCCATGAAATCCGAGATGGGATCCATGTATGAAAACAAAGTATGGACTTTGGTTGACTTTCCTGATGATCGGCAAGCCATTGAGAACAAATGGATCTTTAAGAAGAAGACTGACGCTGATGGTAATGTAACTGTCTATAAGGCTCGACTTGTTGCAAAAGCTTTTCGACAAGTTCAAGGGGTTGACTACGATGAGACTTTCTCACCCGTAGCGTTGCTTAAGTCTGTCCGAATCATGTTAGCTATTACTGCATTTCATGATTATGAAATTTGGCAAATGGATGTCAAAACTGCATTCTTGAATGGATTTCTAGAAGAAGAGTTGTATATGATGCAGCTAGAAGGTTTTTTTGATCCAAAAGGTGCTAACAAAGTATGCAAGCTCCAGCGATCCATTTATGGACTGGTGCAAGCATCTCGGAGTTGGAATAAACGTTTTGATAGTGTGATCAAAGCATATGGTTTTATAGAGACTTTTGGAGAAGCCTGTATTTACAAGAAAGTGAGTGGGAGCTCTGTAGCATTTCTGATATTATATGTAGATGACATATTGTTAATTGGAAATGATATAGAATTTCTGGATAGCATAAAGGGATACTTGAATAAAAGTTTTTCAATGAAAGACCTCGGTGAAGCTGCTTACATATTGGGCATCAAGATCTATAGAGATAGATCAAGACGCTTAATAGGACTTTCACAAAGCACATACCTTGACAAAATTTTGAAAAAGTTCAAAATGGATTAAGCAAAGAAAGGGTTCTTGCCTGTGCTACAAGGTGTGAAGTTGAGTCAAACTCAATGCCCGACCACATCAGAAGATAGAGAGAAAATGAAAGATGTTCCCTATGCTTCAGCCATATGCTCTATCATGTATGCAATGCTGTGTACCAGACCTGACGTATGCTTAGCAATAAGCTTGGCAGGAAGGTACCAAAGTAATCCAGGAGTGGATCACTGGACAGCGGTCAAGAACATCCTGAAATACCTGAAAAGGACTAAGGATATGTTTCTCGTATATGGAGGTGACAAAGAGCTAGTCGTAAATGGTTACGTCGATGCAAGCTTTGACACTGATTCAGGCGATTCTAAATCGCAAACCGGATACGTGTTTTTATTAAACGGTGGAGCTGTAAGTTGGTGCAGTTCTAAACAAAGCGTCATGGCGGGATCTACATGTGAAGCGGAGTACATAGCTACTTCTGAAGCAGCAAATGAAGGAGTCTGGATGAAGGAGTTCATTTCCGATCTAGGTGTCATACCTAGTGCATCGGGACCAATGAAGATCTTCTGTGACAATACTGGTGCAATTGCCTTGGCAAAGGAATCCAGATTTCACAAGAGGACCAAGCACATCAAGAGACGCTTCAATTCCATTCGGGACCAAGTCCAAGTGGGAGACATAGAGATTTGCAAGATACATACGGATCTGAATGTTGCAGACCCGTTGACTAAGCCTCTCTCACGAGCAAAACATGATCAGCACCAAGACTCCATGGGTGTTAGAATCATTACTATGTAATCTAGATTATTGACTCTAGTGCAAGTGGGAGACTGAAGGAAATATGCCCTAGAGGCAATAATAAAGTTATTATTTATTTCCTCATATCATGATAAATGTTTATTATTCATGCTAGAATTGTATTAACCGGAAACATGATACATGTGTGAATACATAGACAAACATATAGTCACTAGTATGCGTCCACTTGACTAGCTCATTAATCAAAGATGGTTATGTTTCCTAACCATAGACATGTGTTGTCATTTGATTAGTGGGATCACATCATTAGAAGAATGATGTGGTTGACATGACCCATTCCGTTAGCCTAGCACTTGATCGTTTAGTATACTGCTATTGCTTTCTTCATGACTTATACATGTTCCTATAACTATGAGAATTATGCAACTCCCATTTACCGGAGGAACACTTTGGGTACTACCAAACGTCACAACGTAACTAGGTGGTTATAAAGGATTACTACAGATGTCTCCGAAGGTACATGTTGAGTTGGCGTATTTCGAGATTAGGTTTTGTCACTCCGATTGTCGGAGAGGTATCTCTGGGCCCTCTCGGTAATGCACATCACTATAAGCCTTGCAAGCAATGTGACCAATGAGTTGGTTACGGGATGATACATTACGTAACGAGTAAAGAGACTTGCCGGTAACGAGATTGAACTATGTATTGGATACCGACGATCGAATCTCGGGTAAGTAACATACCGATGACAAAGGGAACAACGTATGTTGTTATGCGCTTTGACCGATAAAGATCTTCGTAGAATATGTGGGAGCCAATATGGGCATCTAGGTCCCGCTATTGGTTATTGACCGGAAATGTGTCTCGGTCATGTCTACATAGTTCTCGAAACCGTAGGGTCCGCACGCTTAACGTTTCGTTGACGATATAGTATTATATGAGTTATGCATGTTGGTAACCGAATGTTGTTCGGAGTCCCGGATGAGATCATGGACATGACGAGGAACTCCAGAATGGTCCGGAGATAAAGTTTGTTATATGGGATAATAGTGTTTGATCTCCGGAAGGGTTCATGAATTCACCGGAAGGGGTTCCGGATGTTTCCCGAAATGTTTGGGTACGAGAACACGTTATTTGGGCCAAAGGGGAAAGCCCACAAGGTTTTTGGAAAGCGCAAAAGGAAGTTTTGCGGAGTCCAGGGGCCAGACGCCAGGGTCCCTGGCATCTAGGTCCAGACGCCGGGAACCCTGGCGTCTAGCCCTGGAGTCCGAGAAGGACTCTTGCCTTTCGGGTGAAACCGACTTGGTGGAGGCTTTTACTCCAAGTTTCGACCCCAAGGCTCAACATATAAATAGAGGGGCAGGGCTAGCACCAAAGACACATCAAGAAACACCAAGCCGTGTGCCGGCAACCCCGTCCCCTCTAGTTTGTCCTCCGTCATAGTTTCCGTAGCGCTTAGGCGAAGCCCTGCGGAGATTGTTCTTCACCAACACCATCACCACGCCGTCGTGCTGCCGGAACTCATCTACTACTTCGCCCATCTTGCTGGATCGAGAAGGCGAGGACGTCATCGAGCTGAACGTGTGCAGAACTCGGAGGTGCCGTGCGTTCCGTACTTGGATCGGTCGGATCGTGAAGACGTACGACTACATCAACCGCATTGATAAACGCTTCCGCTTAGCGATCTTCAAGGGTATGAAGATACACTCCCCCTCTCGTTGCTATACCATCACCATGATCTTGCGTGTGCGTAGGAAATTTTTTGAAATTACTACGTTCCCCAACAGTATGACCACCAGAGCCCTGGCCCGTCTCCGTGTCCCGTGCTAACCGCACGCCTCGCCCCTATTACCGCGTCGAGTCTCCGCTGTCCCGGTCGAGTCTCAAGGGTCGCGAAACCCCACCACTCACCCCCACTGTAGAGTACCACCGATCATCACCGACCGATGACGAGTTTCACGCTTCCATCAGACCACTGGGCTCCAGTCCGAATTGCGTGTCACTCGCTTTCCCGCTGAATAGGGTTCGACTCTCTGTGCACTTACGCCGTAGCCCCTCAATCAGCACTGAGTGAAGTCTTCCAGACTCCAGCTCCACCTTCAACATGACTCCATGGTGGTTGTATGTGCCATCCCGCGCCCCGTTGACTCCAAGCTCCATGTGTACACCACCTTGAATCAACCCCGCGCCATAGTCTTGTCGAAGCCACACAAGCCCTCGGGCCTGCGCCACGTGTTTCCACGCCCAGAAGTCGGTCTCCATCAGTATCGCGCTCCTATGTCGTCTTCGCCGATCCCACCACCATCTTCTGTACCAACCGACTTGCGTCAATCCGTCAGACTGACCAGTCCGACCCAGCCGAACATATCAACTACAACCATCCGTAATTCCTCACAGTCCTCATCGTCCGTCTGGCCTGACATCCAGCAACGCCTTCAAGCATCCCTGCTGTGCCAACAAAAAATTTAACCATTGTCTGCCATAACCCAAAGTCGTCAGTTCCTCCACCTCAAACCTGGTACCCGTTGGCGCCATGATTCTTTGTACGACTGACCTGTGAAAAATAAATCGAGCACTCTTTCCATGATCCCCAAGTACACCGAGTATACTAGTAGCAAATCCAACAAGATAGCTTCTGGTCTTCACATAGATTGGCTCCCGTGGCTCAACTTCAATGCTAGCTTTGCCTTGCCAAAACCTTTTCCCTTCCGATGTAGTACTTCCTATTGATGTTTGCACGTCCGTGTATCGGCCTCCATGAGAAACGCGTCTCATCCATGAGAAACGCGTCTCATCCATGTACGCGTCCGATTCGATCGGATATGTTGGCTCTTGCATGTGTGCTACTATTCCGAAACAATTCGTCACTGACATGAATCACGTCGCCGCTTCCGATCTCCCGATCCCTGTCTGCTTTTCACGTCGTCAAAGTCGTCGTGTCTCAGCTTCATGGCTCGTGTGCGAGGCCTTGGTAACCACGATCCAACTTGACGTTTCGCTTCAACCTCTAGATCAACGATCGCAACCTCCGAACAACCTAACTCATGATACCACTTGTTAGAATAAATCCGAGGCACTCCGTCGATCATCCGAGGACCAAGCAATCACACCAGCACGACACCGAGATTTGTTAAAGAGGTTCACCGATATGGCTACATCCCCGAGGCTTGACTATGGGCGCTCCTCCCCGTGACACCGTCACAATACCGCACCCGGTCGCCCTGGACACCGGCATATGCCGCCGGCTTCCCCTGCGTTCCGGTGCTATTATGTTGGCATAGATTACATTGTGTGTCTACCCCCGCTATATATGAGAGGCCTAAGATACAAGTGTCCTACTAGGACACGACTCCATATCCTGTAAATAGAATACAACTACAAGTCCAACTGTAACCTACCTTGTACACTATATTCGACACAACTCTAACACAGAATTTCTCGAGTAAAGATCCATATACTGATTCATTAGATACAAAAAGTTCATCGCCGTCCTCCGTTTTTCGTTTTGTTTCTCAGACCTTGGGTATACTTTCATTCAGGGAAGAAACGATGGTCTTGCAAACATTGGGTATGCAGACATTCAGATTTAATCTTGGAAACGGATTCTGCCAAGATTACCTTCATATGTATTCCTCACCTCTGGGGCAGGCACGCTGCAACTTGATTTATATAAGTGTAATTAGCACTATTTACTTTACAGGTATAGTGATTGTTCTATTTTTACTACTCATACTCATCCTGATAGAATTAGAAATAATGGATTGGTTTATCTCTTAATATGATCGATGGATTAGTTTCACTGTTTGAATAAAGTGTAACCATTATATGTGGGGGTATTCTAGGATAACAGCCGTGTGGAATTACTCACTCAAGCATTACGATATACCGACAATAGATCACAGTTTAAATCTATGTACCTACTCCGTACTAAAGTTAGTATAAAGTTGATACACTTATTTTGGGACGGAGGGACTACACCACTTGAAGCCTTGAACAATCTGATTACAGGAAGCTTAGTACAACTTGCACATATAATCTGTTAGTAGTCTGCTAGCACGCATGGTAACAACATAGATATGCTTTAGCAAAACTGTTAATCATGAGAATAAGCTTGTCTAGATTAGTAACACGAATCTTGTCTAACTAGAGATGGATCTGTTCGTTGGAGTCACCACAGCTGGGAACTCCTCCTTATTGTAGAAAGCAGAATCCTCCCCATGCCTCTCCAGGATAACGGCGTCCGATTCGTAAGTCAACCATGGATTGCGAGCATGGCCCTCCCGGACGCGCTGCTCGTACCGTGCAGCGATCTTGGCGTAGGCAGTGTCTGGATCATCCTCCGAGTCGTAGGGGCAGTCGGAGTCCTCATCCATCGACACATCATCGTCCACCACCTTGTCGACCGCCCCTGGATTGCAGTAGTTCATGAACGCATCAACCAATGCCCGAGCCTTGAGGAACGCATCCTCCCCCTCCTCCCCAACCTCCGCCATGGCCTTGAGGAACGCATCTTCCTTCTCCTGCTCCTCCGACTTGGCGTTGACGGTGAACGACGCCTCCTCCTCCGGCTCGGTATTGGTTGCAGTGAAGGGATTCAGCGGCAAACCATCCATCGCCGTGGAAAACTGCTTCGTTTGCAGGCCACAGTTAGATCTGCTCTCCAGCGTGTTGTGTTGGAGTTGCCGGTGGCTCGCGTATCTATATATCTTCTCTCCGTGCTCGATCGGTCTGGAGTTGGAGTTGGAGTGGAGCACGTCTTACATTTTTTTTATTTAATAACGAGGAGCACCAGTTACCTTGCTTTTTGTTTTTAGAAATACTATACATCTTGCTTGGGACCCGACCCGTAATTATCGATTGGGCGGCCGAATGAAGATAGATAAAGAAAAAAGATATTTTTTTCAACATCAGTACAGACACAAGCGCTCATATATACGTGCATACACTCACCCCTATGAACGCACACACGCACACCCTACCCCTATGAGCGCCTCCGAAAGACTGAGCCGGCATATCATCTTGAAATTTACGAAGTCACCGTAGGCATCTCGTCGTCGACGGGAACGTCTCCTCCCATTGAATGCGCATCGCCGGAAATCCTGAAATAAATCCAGGAATAAATGGGGTCAATCTTTGTTGGGCCAGTCCAGCACCATAAAAAATCAAAATAATTCTTGTTTTAAAAAAATCAAGATAATTCTCAAAAAAGTACTATTAAATAAACAAGGTCTAAAGCATAAAAAAAACAAGGTCTAACGACCACTTGGAAACATATTATTATGCTGAAAAGGAAATCCTAGACTTAACACACGTCAAAAAAACCTAGTAGTTTCTTAGAAAAACTAGAAACTCACATTTTTTTGAACACATTACAGACGCAAGTGCCCTGCGCGAAACTAAAAAATGGGCCCTATCACACTAGAAGTAATGAACTATCGAGCAATTATATTTGATATAGTGTCTTACCTAACAAATTATGTTGTACTTAAACACAAGATTAAGTTGAATAAAATAAAATTATAGTGATATGGCAGCAGATATCAATTGAAGATTATGCATCAATGTTTGACAATTAAACGAACCGTCTAACTCACCTAGTCTTGTGTCCCGTTAGATTGAACTGCTATACTGTGATCTTTAATCAAGAGCAATAATGCAAGAACATATTTTTCCATTGATCCCTGCGAAAAGTTAATTAGGAAATAATAATTAGGAGAACATGAATAGAATTAGCAGTAAGAAGCCATCGGTATTCCTATGTGACTCAAGAATCCGACATCACTAGAGGAATAATCGATGGATGAGAAGTTGCGAACCAATGAGATATTGTATTTACAGAAGTACAACGTAACCTCATCCTGCCTCTGCCTATACCTGTCGCCGTATCGTCCGTCGCGGCGTCGCCGGATCTAGATGTCTCATGGCAGGAGGCAGGAGGATGCGCTTGCGCCGTGTCGCCTGCCCATGGATTCTCAATGCAATTGATGGAGCAGAACTGAACCGCCCTTTGGTTAGAAAAATCGAGCAGATCAACTTTTTTTTGAGGGGAGATCGAGGCATCGAGCAGATCCGCATGCCCTAGCACCCTGGCATCTGGGATCGCAATCGAGGCATCGAGCAGTGGCATGGGATGCTCGAGCAGCGGCCCGGTGGACTCACACACCAGCTGGCAGAGGCCCGGCTCTATGCGCGGCCCAACGCCTACCCTGCAAAAATATGTACAAAGGCATATAAAAAGTTTGGGGCCCGCTAAATTGATGGGCCTTGTGCGGGCCGCACGGTATGTACAACTGTCGGCCCGGCCCTGATTTTTGTATGTCATAACGAATTTAAAGCTTAATGTGTTCAGTTGAGTGAAATGCCACCGGTTTCGCTCACGCCAGTTGTTATGGATATTTGTGTTGCTAACTTGGATAAGTTGTGTGATCATATAGTTGAAGAAAATCATTTTTTCTTTTGTTAGTAATGAGCCATGCGAGAGCTTTGTTCATGACTTTGGTTATGTAGAGAAAAGAAATGAAGAAGTGGTTACATCTATTTCACATGCTAATTTTATGTGTGATATTATGCCTGATCAACCTATGAAAATTTGCCGCATGACAAGAATAAAATTTCTGAGTGGACAAGTCTGAAATCTTTTACTAGTGCTCTTACCCTTGGAAAACTAAACCTATACATGCTAGGACCTGAGCAGAAACCGGACTCAGCCTAAACTCCTAAGCCTACACGTACTATTACTTTAAGACTCAAACTCTAACCAACACGTATACATGGCCAAGTATACTAATTCTAACCGGACTATTACAACTCACGAAATGTAAATCACGCTATCTAATTTAGTCCAACACAAACTGAATCTAATTAAAGATTACGTAACAATCTCCTCTTAATCTTGACATGCCATCTTCCACATGTTTTCTCTTGTCTTTACTAGTTGTTGACTCACGACTCGTCGACAAATCGACTTAATCATCATATCCGTGCTAAATACGTAGGTAGTTCAACTCTTGTTGGAGTCCTTCCGATATAGGTAGTAGATGCTGCTTGAAACCCGTGTCCACGATGCGACTGGATGGTGCAGCTGCAATACAGGCCACGCTCTCGATTATTTAGTGTCTTTAATTATTTTTATTTTAGTGTCTTTAAACAGCATCGAAGAGAGGCTTTTTAATTATTTGGTCAATTGTAGTTGGTCCTTTCAATTATGTTGTTAATAATACCAAACTTTTTGAATTATTTATACCAAACCTTTTTTATTATTTATGATTAAGATGTGACCTTAACAAGTTACGTTTTTCGGTGATGTTAACTAAAACTGACCACAGTGTTGCATCAAATGTTATGATACGATATTAGCTTGATATTTGGAAAATGTGCATGCACTAACTTTTAAACATATATTCTTTGTAAAGAGAAGTTTCTTATTTCTATTTAGTGGTATTCCTCAATAGATTTATTGGTTAAACCAAGGCTTATGGCTAATAGGAAAACAAAAATAGACAAAAAATCACGGTATATATAAACAACATGGTAGATAGGCTTGTAGTTAAGAAAGGTTACTAGAGCTCTGAGTAGATCGAAAGGATATTTATGGGCATATTAAATACTCCCTTCGTCCAAAAAAAATGACATGGTTTTAGTTCAAATATGGACCAAAACTACGTCACTTATTTTGGGGTGGAGACAGTAGCATATTCTAGAGTATACAAAATATCTATGAAGTACCTGGAGTAGATATCAGGTGATACCACGCGTTGGTGATACCTTGATACGGGCTCCTGTGAACCATCGAATCATAGATCCAACGACTCTCGGGAGCTCTTTGCCATTTTCCGGAAAAGCCATCCGAGAGTCTCAAAATTTAATGTAAGTACAATACCTTTTGAGGAGCCATCGATCTAAGATTCAACGGCCCAGGAGCCCGTATCTTGGTAAGACACTCGCTTGTGCTCGGACGAAGCCGGGTGCAGATTAAGAATGAAGTGCACTGTGCCGCATCACAAAAACTGCCTGCAAAATCACTCTAATCAGGTTTAGGGGATGATTCACATGGTTTGGGAAAATATAGGGTGTTAAATGCACGGTTTTATACCTCAAGGGGTAAAATAGTCCGTTTGTGAAACCCTAGGGGGTTATAATGACTTCTTTCCGGCGCAGTCAGCCAAGATAGGAAAAGAGAGTGACACTTTCTACTCCTAGCGCAGCATCAGTCACCGAGTTTGGGCAGGCGCCTCCACCGTAAGATGCACCCACACCTGTGTCCCGAGCTAAT
>NC_041393.1:774332995-774343144 GCF_002162155.2 Triticum dicoccoides
TGCTGACAGTCGTCTGTGAGCAAGCCCCGAGCCTTGGCCCAAGCTAGCACACAAGACGCAATGTTTGTGGCCACGGACACCGATCCGCTCACCACCGCAATGCTATCACGACAACCACTGCTGACTACCACACCCGCTGGGAGAGCAAGAGCACCGCCTGTGAGCACAACCCGGACCAAAGCCCACCTCACCTACCCAGAGCGAGACCCCCGATCTACCCCAGGCCCAAAACGTATCGACCCGAGGAAAAACCCTTGGTCGTAGCCACTCGACGAGCGTGAGCCCGCACGCCACCGGCCCGTACCCATGAGAAGTAGGGTGGTCACCGCCACCCAAACACCACTGCCGAGCACCAAATGCTGTGTCGTGCTGATGTCAACGACCCGAGCATCCCCGAGCCACCACCAGCCCACCAACCCGAAGCACTGGACTTCCCCAACCTTGGCCAGTCATGGCTTGCACTAGCCACCAGGGGGAGCCCAGCTAGCGCCGGCAAGCACCACCAGATGGCAGCCCCGCGCCACAAGGGGAGCCGGCTGCCAGATTTCGCAGCACCAGATTAGGCCACTGCGCCCCCAGCGGCCCTCCACGCGAGCACAAGGAGGCACCAGGACCGCGCGACACGCATGGGAACTCTTTGCCACCACCGAGTCCGCGCCTCCAAGGTACACCAGATTCATGAGGGAGGGTGGGATTTTAATGACCAAAACAAGGAGTTTTAGCAATCGCGCCAAGTTCACAAACCTGTACCCGAGTGAATCACCGCCTCCTAGGCCACTGAGTATTACACCTTCGCCAGGATTTGGGTCCGAGGGAAATTTTACAGCACCTCTAACTTCACCTCTGCGCCCAGATCCAATCTCCCCCTGTTAGCTTTAATCTTGACATAGTTGTATCTGCATGTTTATTTCACTTGCATGTAGTATAGTATGTATGTGCAGATGTACGTGTGATGCGTACAAGCGAGTGGTTTCAGTTAAAAGAGCATGCATGGACTGAGTCCGAGGTTCCACATGAAACGGTGACGCATGCTAGTCTGAAGAGCCAACAGCCTGCACCAGAGTTAGCAGAGGGAATAGGTCATGATTAGTCAGTAGATAAGCTAGCAGCAACTAGCGTGTGCACGTGCGAGTCTTGTGGATAGCAGCAGTAGTGGTTATGTGAGTTAGTCGTGTGCGTGCATGCATCCAGTAGACTAGGACGTGGTGTTAGTGGCGTGAGTGATGAGTTAGTCACAGCTTTATATTTCTCTGTGTGTGCATCGAGTTGTACCTCATCAAGAGAAATACAGAGGAGAAAAGCAGTGAGCTCTGGAGACAGCATGGCACCAAATATCTTGTGCTCTTGTGTGTGTTGTGTGAAACAACCAAGAGAGAAGAGGGCCGAGAGAATCGGCTCCAACACCCAAGCTCTGAGTACCAATTGTGAGACCCAAGGTATTTGGACGAACTAAATTCAGAGATTCATACTTAACTCGCAACATCTTAGTACTTTCAGAGGAATGATTCGAGAGTACAAGTTGGTTACAGGAGGAACTAGCCAACCAGGAACACTAGAAATGTCAAGATTTTTTCGACAAAGTTATTGACTCAAAATGAAGCATCAAGAGGATACAAACACAATGAGCACACCCGGCCTCTGCATAGCTAGAATACACACAGCCAACACCAACCCACACACACAAGACCACGCCACAAAATAGCAAAGTCATATAAGACCAAAGCTATATGTAGGCGGGCAAAAAAATATAGCGATTAGATCCACAATGGGCAAACTACATCAATGACCATATCCCACGAGCCATCTGATGACACCACACAAACGACGGGGTTCTTCAACAGCAACGCTTTTAAGAAGGGAGCGACGCTCAATAGCCGCCGTCACCGTATCCAACCACTCAAGGTTAATATCTAGGTTTTCACCTTGAAAAACCCGTTCGAGCATATCCGAGCAATGCCTTCAATAAGGTCACAACGTAAAACCATCGCCATTGCCGTGCATAACCAACTCGGGTCACCTAGGCTTTCGCCTCGGAGGTCGAGACTGGGTGCGCAAGAAGCACCACCATCAAATCAGTCATGTGTTGTCACCACCACTTTTGCACGATCCCAAAAGCTATATGCGATGTGTGACCGCCACTGCTGGCCACCACCCCTCTGCATCAAGTCCTTGTCCATAGTTTGCATCTCACCTCCGAAGTGAACCGCCAGATCTAGAGGCCGCTGCCGGGATGAGATTACCCAGCAGCCGACGGAGCCCAGCAGACAGCACGGCGTTGGATCTTGGCATTGCAGCCACACCGACGGCTGCTGCATCCCATCCAAGGCGTCCCACCTCCATGACGGGTTAGGCGGCTTGACAACCACCATGCGAGACGGGGTTCGAATCTGGCACACCTGGGTGTGCGTCCAGATCCAGCCAACCTCCATCGCAAACAGAGGAACAGCGGCCGGCATCGCGCCTCCTCTGGTCACGTCAGATCTGGACGCGAACAATGCAGAAAGGCATGTCCATCCGTGCTGTGGTCGATGAGAACTCGCACGCGTGCAAAGGTAGCCATCAATCAAGCACACATGCAGCTTGATTGATTTGCTGCCTAGCAACACACACGTGAGCACATTGAGGTTCGAATCAAACTCGGTGTGTCCTCGAGGTCCAATCTCGTTGTGACGTCGAGATCCCAGGAAAAACAGCCATAAGTAGGGACCCCGCCGCCGCCGTCAGCCGCACTAGCTTCGCCGGCGGCGTCCTCCGGCAACGGCGAGAGGGGAAAACGGGAGGAGAGGGGGTTAGGAGGGGGGAACGGCGATGCCACCCGTGTCGCCCAGGAAGAGCGACGCAGGGGCAAGATGGTTCTCCAATTCTCTAGAGGCGTGGTTTCATAGCCTTACAATTGAGAGGAAAAACAAAAGAGGAGGTTGAGCTACTGTAGACTTCGTAGCAAAGTAAAACACCGACGCGGGCGCACGCGAAGCGGTAGCAAGGAAGGAAACGCGTCCGATGGCAGATGAACGGCGATGGCGTCTTCCCGCGGTCGTCTCTTCATTCAAACTTAGCTGAACTTACTTATGCGACAGAGTCTAATTGTTCAGAAAGAACGCTGCTGGGTCCTGACATACCGAAGTGGGAGTCTTAGGGCCTGTTCGGAGGCCCTCCGCTCCATGAGGCCGCTCCCGGAGTCAACGGGAGTTGTAGTTAAAAAGTGCGGAGCCAGAGAAACCGTACTCTGCAGATTCTAAAATACTGTGGAGCGGGTGGACTGCCGAACAGCCCCTTATTGCCAACCGTCTAGACTCGTGCCGGGCGGATGGACCAGACAGTATGTACGTTAGGTACGTTGACAGATAATAAAGCAAGGCCGACATGTATGCATATTAGGGACGTACGTATAATATCCAATGCAAGGACGACAGGGGTTCACGGACGTACTTCGTTTCCTTGGCCGCATAGCACGTTGGAACTAGATTTGCGTACGCTGTCGGGTCCGATGCCGTGAAGGATTCTGTTCCAAGTGTGTCCCAGCGGATCTCCTGCTCAAGTACGCCAATTGTCTTGTCCGATCTGGATCTGGCTAATTTCTCGATCGATCGAGTCCGCGCTGGTCGAGGATTCTCTCCCGGGTGCAATTCAGCTTGGCTACGTATTGTGCAATATTAAATGCCAGGGAGGATTTTGAGTTTGTGCGCACCCGCCCGGAGACGACTTAGGTGCCGGCGTTTCTTATTCCTAGCTGGTCATAGGAAGGAAGCGAAGGCCTCCAACTCAAACGCACACGACTGTTGGCGCGATGGAGGCAGGCAACGAAGATTGCAACGACGCTCCCAGTTGATCTGGTCCTTGATATCGTGGCACGCACCGACTTCGTTACCGTCGTCCGTTGTGCCGCTGTCTGTAAGCACCTCCGCCGTGACATCCTTAGTCCGCTGTTCATACGTCGCTTCAGCCAGCAAGCGGCTTCCACCATGCTCGCACACTGCCCCAATGACATGCAGCTCCTCAATCCGGTCCACCCGGCCACGTCCGCAGCTGTGCAGTTCTGCCACGGGTACCTGACGCCTTGCATGTTACGTCACGCCTCCAACTTCTCTGGCCAGTACTATCCGTTGACGTCCCGTGGCGGCCTCGTCGTCCTCCGTTTTTACGAGAAATCTGAATCCGAGCGCTCCTCTGGCCTTTGTGTGTATGATCCCATGACGGGCCGTCACACCTTCCTCTCAAGACCGACAGGTGACCAGACTACCCGGGACAACCGGCATGCGTATGTCCTGCTCACCGCCGCAGACGGAATCGACTGCTCCTTCATGCTGCTCTTCATCAGTGTCTGCGAATGGGGCATTAGAGTACAGGCTGCCACACCCTCCTCTGGTACATGGGGGGCCATTACTTCTCATGTGAGCCATCCTGACTTTCCATGGATGCACACAATTGGGTACAACACCCCTGCTATCCTCCGTGGCGGCATCATCAACTGGCTAGTGAACCGCAGGGACAAAATCCTCACATATGATGTGGGCAGAGGGGCGCCGGGACGAGTGGAGCTCCCACACATCATTCACAATCAAAGCAAGCTCCACTTGGCAACGTCACCAGACGGGAACCTGTTGAAACTGCTCTCCATAGAGGGGTTCAAGATATCGGTGTGGCGACAACTACCTGCGGTCCCAGCAAGTTGTGGTTGGTCGCTGGAAAATGTGATCGACATTGAGCACAAACTACGGTTAGTGTGCCCAGACATCCCCCATAGGAGTGGCGATGTAGTTGTTGATTTCGAGGGCTCTGGGAAGAGGAGTGGCGACGTGCTTCTGTTGCAGGTATACGGGAAATACGGATGTACTCCGCTCATAGTTCTTGATCTGCAGACAAAGGAGATGCATACACATAAGAGGGGCTTCTCATTTTGGGAGATCAACCTATCATCCCACCTAGAAACTATGAAAGTATTTACTTAGCTGGCTAGCTCAATCAAGGGAAAATGTTTTGACTCCTAAAATATAAATATGTAAGTTTTTGATATTTTATTTTATGTCATTGTCTTTTATGGATCTCCGATGCAATAGAGAAACAGGGGATGACACGACTAGTAAGTACAGAAAAGCAACATTTTTTACAGCTACATCTGTTTTACCAAATTATGTTTGAAGGTCACACCTCTATTGAGATATCGTAATTTATATTATATATATATATATATATATATATATATATATATATATATATATATATATATATTTGAAGGAACATTAAGTTTCTAAATGAATTTGCTGGGGCATTAGAGCATCTACAGCCGCCTGGTCAGTGAACGGTTAAAAAATAGTGACCCAACCGGACCCCACGCTTCATCCCTAAACATCCATACTGACCGGCACCCCTCAAATCGGGACCAAATATGAGGGAAATATGAGGGGTTACGAACGTGTCCGGGCAAGGCTCCACGTCAGATATAGCGAGCCGGCAACCCCACCTGCAGCGACTTAGGCCAGAAGGCCGTGGACATGATGGCGCCATCAAGCTCGCCACCGGAGGCTAGAAAAGAGTAGTTGTGATCTGCATTTCTTTAGTTGGTTGTCGTAATTTTGTTTGAGTTGTTTGGATTGGGGCTGGAAAAAAGCTCGAAGCTCATGAGCTAAACGAGTAGCCCGTGACTTGGCTCGAATCGACTCAAACTCGAACAATAACGAGTCGAACCAAGCTTTAGTTTAAGATCGTATACAGGCCGAGTTAAACAAGCCGATCTCACAAGTAGTCGTATAACTCGTTAGGCTTGGTAAAAGAATCAGTCTTTCTTGATGGGTAGTAGAAAACAGCCAGTAAACACCATGCGTCCAAGCACAAGGCCCAACTGCTCAAGGCCTAGTCACCGAGGAGACTCGCACGTACATGACCATGACCATATATGTATATGTTAAATTCCCAGTTAATCTTTTTGTCGTATTCGTAAGGTTTTATGTACATATCTTTAACAAGCTTAACAAGCTAAACGAGTCAGATCGCGAGTTATACAAGTCGAGCCAATCTTGGATTTGAGCTCGTTATAGTAACAAGTTGAGTCGAGCTAGCTCGTTAATGAAACAAGCTTTAGCGAGTCAAGTCGAGCTCGCTCGACTCGGCTCGAATTTCACCCCTAATTTGGATTGTTTACCACATGTGTCACGTGGTAGTTGGTTGTTGTAACTAGATGGCCGATGAATATGCAAACAGAATGGCATTCTTGTTCCTAGGTTCCCCGTATGTGTACGCATGATACTCCTTGCATCCCAAATTATTTGTTTTTCATTTATCTAAATACAGATGTATCTATAATGCTGATACAAATTTTTAGCTGTAATTGTTCTGTTGAAGGATAAAAAATAAGCAACAAATGTGTTCTCATGCATACCAACGCACCTTGAGATGCAGACAAGAGGCTACATCTCTCTGTACATCCAGGGCGAATCATCCTGCCACGCCGTGCTGCATTCCAAATGTCCAACTACATTGTTTTTTTTTCTGGCAAATTTTATTTCCGTTCTTAAGGCAACAGGGGACGAACAAATCTGGCTCGGTTCGTCAAGGCCCGAATGCTGCCGTGCTGCATGCGCAACCGAAGAAAACCCACCTGGATTCACCCCGTCCCCGTGCGTACGTGCGTGCTCATCCCCTCAAATAGTCCAACCGCGGATTGACGCCTCCGCCGCCATATCAACGCACGGCGTTTAGCAATGATCCGCCACAGCGGAGGTTCCATGTCAGCGCCGCTCGAAGCCGCCGACATGCTAGAGGAGATCCTCGTCCGTCTTCCAACCCCAACCGTCCAGCCTCCCGCGCGTCTCCGCTGTCTACAAGCGGTGGCGAGGCCTCCTCGCTGACCCCAGATTCCTCCGTCGCTTCTACGAACACCACCGGCAGCCACCCCTCCTCGGCATCTTGTTCAATGACGGCGATAAGATCGAGTTCGCTCCCGTCCTACCCTGTCCCGACCGCATCCCTCCTCCGCGCCTCACCATGAAGGGCCGACTGCTCGGGTGCCGCCATGGCCGCGTCCTCATCTTAAGATGGGTACACGCGGTGGTTCTCGTGTGCGACCCTATAACCGGTGACCAGCAATGTGTGCCCATTCCACCCGAATTCACGGAGGGCTACTTCAGCGGGGCTGTGCTATGTGCTGCTAGCAAGCAGAGCCACGTGCACAGAAGTTGCCACTCCACCCCCTTTAAGGTACTATTGTTGCTTATGGGTGCCAAGGACAATCGACCTCTCGCCTCTGTTTATTCCTCTGAGTCTGACACATGGGGCGATGCCATCTCAACAGAGTTCCATGTCCAGATTGTATAAGAGCTGGTACTAGTACCCTTGTTGGTAAAGTCCTCTACTGGTCTTTTATGTATGCAAAGGAGGGCATAATTGGGTTTGATTTTGAAAGGCAAAGCCTTGATGTGCTCGAGGGGCCTCCCGGCATGAATAATTCACGGCAACCACCAAATCATCCACGCAGAAGATGGCGCAGTTGGTCTCGCCATGTTGTCTAACCATTACCATAACATTCAAGTGTGGCGGAGGAAGGTCAATTGTCATGGTGGTGCCATCTGGGTGTTGTCGAAGACCATTGCAATGCATAAAATTCTTGGGCTTCCTCCTCAGTTCGAAGGACAGAAGGCATGCTTGAAATTTATGCGAGGATATGTTGAGGATACTGATGGGATATTATTATATGTGAAAGGCAGTGTCTACATGGTTTAACTCAAGTCATTGCAATCTAGCAAGCTTTGTGAAGCCCATAATTATATTACTTGATGTCATCCTTTCAAGAGTTTCAATGTGACAGGTGGTTATTCATCCCTGGTCCTTTTATTGTAGCAGTAACCGGATCTTGTTTTATTTTGTTCACCGATACTTGAACACCTTTGCTCTGTAGACTATTATTGTTATACTATTTATTATGTGATCATTCATTATAGATAGACAGGCAAGCATTTAAGTCTCCACTCTTCATGGTAAGTTTGCTAGGTTGACAAGCTTATAGCTCCTCTGTTTCATGTGTTATCATTCAATGTAGTTATTTTCATCCTTGAGAGATAAAAAATCAAATATCAAATAAGTAATAGTGGAAAAATCAAATGATAGATGGTTAACTCATTCATGTTTGGATCCTCGAAGCTAGTTATATTCTTCTATTCGGTAGTTTTAATGATACTATTCGGAAATCATTTAATCCCTTGGTGAATGTGTTTTACTTGGAAAGAACTAAGTCAATTGATAAATGTATTAACGATGTACCGATATTGCCTATTGAATGGCTAGCTCTAATGTAATTATTACTTTGGTTGTTCCTTCATCCAATGCAATGAGTAATTCAGACATTTAAGTTAGCTGCTATAGTGTTATGGTGCTACTAGAAGGAGGGCGCGAGAGGGCCGGCCGGGGGCCTTTTTGCCTACGGCCGGACAAGAGGGAAGGGATTTTCTTCTTAATTCTTCTTTGATTAGATTGATACATCTCGAGGTTTACTTGACTCCTAAGCAAGGCGTACTTGACTCCTAAGCAAGCGACCCTTATATCTAATTAACCCTAAGACTAACGGGCTATACCGCCAGCCCAGGCCATTAGGCCCATTACGTACTCTAACATATAGACTACTATACTTGATGAGAAATGTAAACCTGATACGCTTAAACCCAGCTCAACAGTATGCATGCATAGTCATATACATTATCTGAATATCTCATCCTGTTTAAAATTAAAAAAAATGTGTGCAGGTGCGAGGGAGACTAGCTAGCCGGCCATGTTGACTGATCTTTATCCTGCTGCTCAGCTTGGCTAGCACTGAATGGGGCCCTGCATGGCGCAATGTTAATGGTTTTGCCCTGCACCATTTCGTCTCAACAAAAGGCTAAAATCTGTATTCTTATATATCAGGCAAAGACAAGTATTGTGTATTTTTTTTTTACTATTGACAATCAGCTTTTGTTGTTGAGAGAAAAATCGGTAGTGTAGCTCCGTGGAGACTACAGACTTTGTTTGATTTTTTTTTCGTGTTGTATACTTACGAATCCCTAATCATAATGGCAGTGAGTGAGCATTGACGGGTGTTTTGGCAAGTGCTTACCTGCAGATTGGCTACTGTCATTGATTCAGTTGTAGCAGCTTGTAGGATACATGTTATTTCGATCTAGTCAGTTTGCTCTGTTATTAGTAGTCAAGTGCTCACCTACAGATTGACTACTGTCCCCGGCACTTGCTGATTAGCAGATTGCCTAAACCTGGAGGTTAGAATGATGGGAATCAGATAGGCCTGAGGTAGCTGAAGGCCAACATTGACATCTGGAGCTACGGTGTGCTGCTCTTGGAGCTCATCACGGAGTAGCTGAGTTGTGCAAACTTGTACAAACACATCCCACCGTTGCTCAAAGGAAAAGTCTGTTTGGGATCAGACCCATTTTCTTGCTTACTCTGTTTTTCCTTCTTCCTCTGTTCCTGTTTTGGAAGAAAACAGATGAAACATGCCAAAGTATTGTTCCCCTTCATTCTCCACCTGCACTTGTGGCGCACTCCTCTTGTACCCCTCCACCTTTTGCAACTGCTAATGGCCGCCACACACGATTTGGTGGGACAAGTACAACATACATATTCAACATACTAAAATGTATAACAACATATTATAGCAAACATTTTTGAACAAAAGCCACAATGGTCCGAGCAAGGATATAACTGCTGGGATTACCAACTTAACAAAGGTACGGCTGGGGGAAACCAGCAAAATCATCCCCAAAAACAGATGGACAAGCATGCAAGGAAGTCAATCGTCTCGCAGCAAACATACACTCATGTCTATAACTACTTACGTGATCTCTTCAACATGAGAAGGCGCTCTACAACATCTGTCATTGCTGGTCTTTCATCCACATCAAGGTTAAGGCATTCCACGGCAACCCTTGCAAGGCTACCAAGAAGCTCCAAATCTCCTGGTTCTGCAAATTCCTTGTCAAACATTCCAATTGGTATCTTCTCTGTTTTGTGAGCATCAACAAAATTCCTCACTAAGACTAAGCTGTTATGGTCAGAATAAGTGGCCTTCCTCCTGCTAACAAGTTCGAAGAGTAGTACTCCAAAACTGTAGACATCACTCTTTTTCTGTCAGTAATCCAGTTTGTAGATATATTGGATCCGAAGCTA
>NC_041393.1:774343357-774347539 GCF_002162155.2 Triticum dicoccoides
GGCGGCGCAGCCTCTGCGACAGGCGGCGTGCGCGGGATGTGACGGCCGGCGTCCCCGGCTGCTCGGGAGGCGCGGATCCGGCGGGCGGTGGTCGTGGCGCGGCCTTCCCGGCTGTGCCCGATCCAGATCTGAAGGTCGAGCTGCTTCTCCCCCTCTGCTCACTCTCCCCCTCCGGGTGTGTCCGATCTGCAGCGTTCGCTGGCAGTTCCGGTGCTGGTGGGGTGCCGGTGGCATATCTCGAGTCCGGGGGAAACCCTTGGTCGGTTCTCCGACCACGGCGGTGAGGGTGCGTGCGCGCATTGCCTTCTCTCCTTCGAGGCACCGTTGAGGTCTCCCGTATCCACCCCCGTCCCAGATCCCGGGTGAAAGCCCAAAACTCGTCTCGGGTTGGGCGGTGGCGGCGTCCTACACGTCGTTCCCTCCTTGGAGGCGCCGCCTTGGGTTGTCTGGTTCTCCGGGTGAATGGTGCCGAGGTTGGAGAGAGCTCGTCGGCGGCGAGTCCAAGCAGAGGCTTCCCAAGCTTCGCCCTTGGGTCTTTGCAGTCTATTCTTCATCAATCCTCCCAGTGGTTTTCCTTCTGTTCTCGGTGGCCCGGGCAGGTGGCAGCGCAGCTAATGGTGTGCCTCCGGTGTGGTGAGGACTGTGAGTTAGGCCTGCTCTGGGTTGCGACCGGCACTTGCTCTTGCTCTCGGGTGAGCGCCCAACGACCCGACGGTGTGGCGCCTTCGAGCCTAGGCGAGAGGATTGGGGTCTTCTTCGGTGTTGGTAGACAGGTTTTGGGATCCCAATCCCACGATCCGGCTGCGCGTAGTTCTTGCAGGCCTTTGGCTAACCCTTCGCTACTCTGCTCCCTTGCTCTTGGTGCCGAGGTGCAGCGGGCTTCGACATTACTTGCAGGTTTTCATGTGTATTTCTATGTGTGCAGTAGTGTGTGTTGCGTTGTAGACTGCTCTGTCAGCTCCCTTGTATCTTTCGGTCGGTCTTGCTTGGTGGCCTTGTGTAATCCTGGCCGGTTGATGGCTTTGATAATTCAAAGTCGGGCTCCCCTTGAGCCTTCGTTCCAAAAAAAGAAAGATATATTGGATCCATGTAAGTCCTATCACCAATCACAGATGTAGTGTGTTCCTTATCCCTTGCAATCATCCTTGATATACCAAAGTCAGATATATTTGGTACATAATCATCATCCAAGAGTATATTTGCTGGTTTCACATGACCATGCAGAATTCTTTTGCCGGTTTTCGAATGCATGTACGCTAGACCTTCCGCTGATTCTGCGGCAATACTTAAACGTACATCAAGATCTAGAGGCACCTTGTTGTTGCTGTGAAGAGTTTCATCGAGGCTACCTTTGGAGAGGAACTCGTAGACTAGCATTGGGATATCAACTTCTAGGCAACAACCTACGAGCCTTACAATGTTGTTGTGGATGACTTGAGACTGAATAATGACTTGGTTTGCAAATTGCTCGTTATGTGCAACACTGTCGGTAACGGGCTTCTTTAGTGTTGGTTATCAAGATCTTGTAAACTTCACCAAAGCAGCCTTTTCCTATAAAATTGGCACACTTCAAAATTGGCTTGAGCTCCTCCGTTCTGTAAATCTTTATATTGTTTGCCTTTTGTAGTGCAGGGCCTCCATTTTTCAGATAAAGTTGTTTCATCTTCCTCTTTTGTCTATGGAGAAGGAGAAAGAACACCACAAGTGTTATGACAAAAAGACCATCTATTGCACCTACATAAAACAAATTGCGTTACGCTTATCTCAAAAATTGGACGTCGATTTATATTACATCGCATAAAGCAGTAACTAGATAAATTGGCATATGTTGTGACCAAACTAGAGCAGATATATTATGCATTTGGCAGTTCACCATTAAATTTCTGAAGGTATAATAGGAGTGTGGATGGGGTGCTGCATATGTTACCTACGGCCACCTTTGCTGGCAGAGGAAACATTTCCGAGCAGTGCCCCTCTGTGGCATTTCCTTTTGTTCCCGTAGGGCAGGCAAGGATACAATTCCGGCATCTCACATTCATCAATGTCTACAAACAAATTAACCAGACATGCATGCATATACGTACGGTTAATATCAATACAGACATGCGGGTACAACTGAAAAAGGATAGATAGAAATATGTACCTTGGCAACCCGTTTGTATGTATGGATTGCCTTGGTACCCTTGCGAGCACCTGCACAAGTACCCTGGAGTGTCATGGTAGAAGGGTACTTGGACGCACATGGTATTATCATTGGCACATGCGTACCCATCATGTGCCTGTTGGCCGGGCCGAGGACAGGAATGGTTCACCATGACAAAGTCTACCACGATGGGCACCCCTCTGGCATCGTTCTTCCGCAAGAAAACATCACCGTCAAGGTCCAGCGATGTGAAGTTGTACCAGGACTTGTCCACAAGCATGGAGTAGGCGCAACCGTTGTGGTAGCCGTAGCTCTTCATGGTCACTATGTTGTTGGAGGTTTGCGGCAGTAGGGTGGCCTGGCAACAACCGCGGCCCGAGCAGCACGTCCCATTGACATGGTCGGCAAAGGACTCGACTGTAACATCGCAAGAGGGCCCGAATTCCTGCACTGCCCTGACAGGGTCCTTCCCTATGCCCATCAACACAGTGCTTTCCTCCGAGAGGAGGAACGGGGATCGGTACGGGAAGGATATGTCAATGTAGTTCCTAGACGAGTTGTACGTCTGGTTCAGTTTGCAGTTGTAGCAGAACGGGGCGTGCACCTGCAGTTTCCCCTCTGCGACCGACACGCTGGTGAGCTCCACTGGCGACAAGGAATCCTCGGTCAAGATAAATGGCTTACTTGGGTCATGATTGCAGTTCCTAGACGATTTGGAAGCCTGCGAGGAAGCATCCATCCTTGGTGCCGAAGGGGTATGGGATGTTCACGTTGCCGCACTTGTCGGGGCAACCCAGAAGTGTCACCGGCGCCAGCATTGTAGGTTTTTGCTGGCTGGCCGCTGCTAGGAACAGCAGTGTCACTGACACTAGATAGAAGGAGTAGTGGGTCTTCATGCATGCTCTCTGTTGCTCTTAGCTTACCAGTATCAGGCAGCTAGCTGCATAACAAACGGAGTCATTACAAAGATTTGGTTAGTAGTGAATTTGATAATGATATACGCGGAGCTGAGCACAATCATCCGCATTGCATGGTTACTCAGGTCAGGTCGTAAAGAAGCAAGAGTAGATAATAGCCACATGCCACACCTACACATCCATTGCATGCGTGTGTCTCAACTCTCAACTGGCAAAAATTCGAAAGATGGAGAAAAAGATACAAATCTGGCCCTTTCCATACCTCCGTCGACGGCAGGGCCCTAGGATTGGGACAATGGTGTCTCTCTTACCGTGTGTCTGTGCCTGGAATGCTGGAGCTGAGCAATGCTTTTGTCAGTCATACATGTGCCCTCTTCAGTGGAGGAGCATTATCGGATGTCCCCGAAGGCACCAGTGGAGGAGCATTATTGTGGAACATAGTACTAGTATTGGAGAGCAGAGCAGAATACAGAGTATAGCATATAGTAGTAGAAATAAAATGTGACAGTTGCAGTACTAGCTTGCAGTTGATTCATCTGCATCAGAATTCAGAGGTAGTTAGTCCCATTGGTCGACCATCTGAAATCTTGAGCTGGTAAAATACTGTCATAATAAATCCCAGTCCTCAAGTTTACAAAGAACATGCTCCCAATGCACTTCATCATCGATTCTAATAGGAACATTGATGTCCTCCCCTCCCCTCCCCCTCTCGCAACCGCGCCGCCCCCACGGGCGGCCGGCCGCGCCCCGATCTCTCCCCCCTCCAGCCCCCCCTCTCCCCTTCTCCCGGCCGCCGTCGCTGGCGCCCGCGGCCGGCCTGGCCCCTGGGTCGCTGGTGGCGGCGGCCCCCCTGCCTTTCCCCTCCCGGTGGCTCTCCGGCGCGGGGCGGAGCTGCGCCGGGGGGTGCTCCTCGGCGGCGACGGTCTTGCTGGTGGCGGGGTGCCTCGCCGCAGGGTGGGCGAGCGGCTGGACGGCGGCGGCGTCGTTGGCGGCGGGGTGGCGCTGCAGCGCGGCCTGGCGGCGGAGTTCGGCCCAGATCTAGGCCCTACGGGGCCCATCTGGTCATGGCCGGGCCGGCGGCGGGGCGGGTCGGTGGCGTGATTCCCGAGCGGCGGGGGAGCG
>NC_041393.1:774348216-774352698 GCF_002162155.2 Triticum dicoccoides
CGGGGCGGAGCTGCGCCGGGGGGTGCTCCTCGGCGGCGACGGTCTTGCTGGTGGCGGGGTGCCTCGCCGCAGGGTGGGCGAGCGGCTGGACGGCGGCGGCGTCGTTGGCGGCGGGGTGGCGCTGCAGCGCGTCCTGGCGGCGGAGTTCGGCCCAGATCTAGGCCCTACGGGGCCCATCTGGTCATGGCCGGGCCGGCGGCGGGGCGGGTCGGTGGCGTGATTCCCGAGCGGCGGGGGAGCGGCGTTGCGCGACGGGGGCTGGCGGTGCCGAAGCCAGCCTGCTGCAGGGCGGGGTTTAGCGGGCTCGTTTCGGGCCCGGCCGGGCCAGGGGTTGCCTGGTTTGCCGCGCTGCCGTGTCCGGTCGGCTACCGCGACGGTGCCGGAGGCGTGGGCTTCTCGCACGATGACGGTGGAGGTGGTTCCCTCCCGCTCGGCCTAGGTGTTGCTACTCTCGTCGTGTGGCGCTTCTCTCCGGTCTTCTCGGCCTCGTGTTGGTGCTCGTAGTGAGACGGCGTGGGTGGCGACGCAACCTCGATGGCGCATTGGGCGGTGGTTTGGTTGGTAGGCTCCGGATGGGCGGTGGTGTTTGGCGTGCGGGAGAAATCCTTGCCGGCTCGTCCGGCTCCGATGCGGTGACACCGGCGGGTGCCACCATTCCTTCTTGAAGGGTGTCGGTGGTAGCCATTCTCCATTTCCCTCCGCGTACCGGGGGAAACCCTAGGACTCGTCCGGGCAGCAGCGTCGTCGACGTCGCATACCTTCTTGGAGGTGCTGCTTGGTACGCGGCACTCGGAACCTCGGGCTGTGGTGTGTGTCTCTGGAGGGCGTAGTGGTGGCGGGCCGTCCGCGCTTAGTCGAGCTGCCGTTGTTGGCATTTGTTTCTTCTTCCTTTCTTCTTTGGGCTTGGTGTGCTGCTCGCCCCAGCATCGCATTTGTACTGTTGGTTGGTGCTTTGGAATACAAAGCGGGGGAAACCCTTTTTGGGTAAATACAACTCCGCTTTCTTCCTTGGTGAATGCGGCTGTCCGCTGTTGGTTTTGTCGGCTTCAGGCTGGTTGATGTAAAAAGGAGCGAGTGACAACAACTGCTGCTGTTTCGCTACAGACCAATCAACTGAGTCTCTTCCCTCTCAACTGAATTCTCTTATAGTTTTCGCAAATAACAACACCATGAACTTGCTAGTCTGACCTCACTAGTCATGAACAACACCATGAAGTTTCCTCGCAGAATTTTTTTTCAAAAAAAACAACACAATGAACTTGCAGCAGCTACACTTGCTAGTCTCACCACTGCAGAGCGTAGAAGTCTTAGTCATGAACTTGCTAGTCTTACCTCTCTGAATTAAAAATTGATGTTGCTGATTGTTAGAGTACCAACACTTATTATCCCTCTCAATTGAATCCTGATTACTTTTGCGAAGAAAAACAACGTGATGTAGCTGATGTTAGAGTTACTAGCAAAAGGGCCCGTGCGTTGCAACGGAAGAAAAAAATACCACACACTCTTAATTTACAAAAGGTGGACTATAATCTGAGTATTTAAAGCTACGGCCCAAATAAAGATGGTCTTTGCCTACAAAAGCGCAAGTTCAAGATTCCACATGTCTTATACTTAAACACGGCTTGCATGTAGATTTAGTACGTGCAAATAAATGGGTAAGTGATCTTCAATTTCGTCTCCAATCCTGATTTTGCTGAGATGTTCATCCATAATCCGGATCAGTACCGATATGTAAGAAAGATGGATAATGCACTGTTGATTAAGATTGCACCTTAGATAGTTTTTTTTTTTGAAAAATATTTAACAAGTAAAATAGCATCATATTCAGATTTTATATATTATTCTAATCAAGTTCCATATATAACATGTTAAATTCAGAGTTACTGTTAGAGGATATGAGTATACTAAAAAACTTTTGATATGTATTGTGGGTTTAGTTGCAAAAGTATCATGGGTTTCCTATAAAATAGCATGACGGAGTAAGAATAGCTATTTTTTTATTAGTAGGTATAGATATTGATGGTGGCCATTGACTTTCTGTATTCTTGCCTTTTTGGCACGAGCCGTGCTACGTGTCCGCCAGCTGATCTTTTATAAGATTGGCTGAGCGCATCTCCACCATTGCACCGTAAGTCTTGTTGCAGAATTTTTTTTTTTTGCAACAGTTGTTTTGTTGCAAAAAAATTCAACTGAAGTTTTGTTGCAAATTATTGTTTTTCCAACTGAGGTCTTGTTGCAACAAAATTCCGCAAGAGACCAATGTAGACCATTATAACACCGCATGTGTTTCACAAGCAAAGCCCTGCTACAGAAACGCGTTACACGAAGGATGATATGCGGGCTCTCACTAGGACGCGTGTCATGAAGGTAACATACATGGCCGTTCAGATCCGCCGGGTGATGGTAAGAAATTTCTCATCTGGCCTTCTAGTAGTAATACAAGTTGCACATTCATAACATGCTAACAAAGCTTAGGTTCCTCTCCCGACGCCGCAACTCATCTTCGATCCGATTTTTTCCTGATCCAATCTTGCACTGCCACAGCCTGCTAGCCGTCGTTGTTCCCTGCTCCCTGCTGCTACATTCTATCCTGAAGAGTCAATAACACCAGTGATGCCAGAACATGGCGTGAATGGTCACTTTGGTGCTAGAACTTGCGGCATACATTGAATTGGTGTAGAAACTTGGATCCATCGTGGAATACGGTCCAAATCGAGTTTGAATACCAAAGCAGTGCTGACTAGGCTCGCATGCATGGTGCAGGTCCCGCTGTCAGCAATTGGGGGATGTGTGGCATGTTATTTTGCCAAAAGAAACTCGGAATTTTTGCCCTCATGAAAAAGCCCCTGGGTTCCATATGTCAGTAACACACACAAATCATTATTATTAGTAGCAATATGGTCCGTGCGTTGCAACTGGAGAAAAAAACTCATAATATCTAATGGCCATAATCACATTTTACTACATCACTGAGATACAATCACTCTCAATTTCGTGAAATTGTGAACATTATTTTAAACTCGTGAACATCGTTGAAATTGTAAAAATTTTTGAAATCCATGATCACTTTTACAAAAAATTCAAACATTTTCAAAAAAGAATATTTTTTGAATTCATGAACATTTTATACTATTTGCGAACTTTTTTGAAATGCAAGATCATTCTTTGAATCATCGAACATTTTATGAATATATAAACTATTTTGTATGTCATGAAGAGTTTTTTAACTTTTTGTATGTTTTTCCATTCATGAACTTTTTTTGAATAGTTGAAATTCTGTTGAATTTCACTAACATTTTGTAATACACGAAATTTATTAAAAATAATCATCATTTTTTTATTTCCAAACATTTGTTATCAAAATTCGAAACATTATTTGAATAAGCAATTTTTTATAATCACGAACATTTTTGAATCCACAAACATTTTCTGCTTTATTAAACATTTTATTTCAAAATTCTCATTCTTTTAATTTTCGAAACTACTTTTGAATTCTCAAACTATTTAAAGTAGAAAAAGGAAACGGAAATAAAAATAAAAATAAAAAATAAACCAAATTAAGAAAACCGGCCACCCGGACATAGGCCGGCCCAAACTTGCGCGATGCGTTTTGTTCCAGCGCATAGAGCGCAATATAGGAGCAATTTGCAACTTTAAGGGCGATGTCCGTGACGTACCGCAAGGGCAATTCCGTGACATAGGACGGCCCAAACATTTTATCAGTTATAAGTGGCTTTGATGGGTTATATTTTGCAACTTTAAGTGCAATTTTCGTGACGTACCGTAAGAAGCAATAACCCCCTTTATAAAAGTTTCACATGACTTTGCCTCTGGAGTCAACTTCTAATGTAAAATTTAAAGAGAAATTATCCACACGCATCTCCTTAAAGAAGAACTCATCAGTGATGGAAGTGAGAATGCTACAGTGAAAGTAGAGGTTTCTCATCAAGCCTTAAGTCCCACTACCATGATAACCCCAATCGTTTGATTTTATTCTCGTCAAGCATTAAATCAATTGTTATTTTCTCTTGGCAAATCAACATGCGCCAATATAACAAGCACGAGTTGTGTTTGCTTCAATCGCTCTATACCATTTGAAGGGAAACTGATCCGAGAGAAGAGAAAAGAGCTGGTTTGTTTCACCTTATCTATTCATCATACTAATAAGCAAGGTGATATTCTTAGTTTGGTCCGCTTAGGTAATTTTATTAGTTTTGAACACCTCATCCTACATTACACTCCTCGTGTGCTATGTTATGTACATATCCTGACAAACACCGCCGAGCCATGCTGAGTTATCATGGCCCAGCCGAATGGAGCGACGATCCTTGTAACCGGGTGACGTATCAGAGTTAGAGCATCTCCACTCGCGCACCCAACAACCCCCCCTAGGGCGACATTTTTAGCGTCGGCGCCGAAAAAATCGCCCAGTCGATACCAGGACGCCGAAATCCGCCGGCTCGGCCCGTTTTTTAGCCTGGC
>NC_041393.1:774353038-774359695 GCF_002162155.2 Triticum dicoccoides
GATAGGTCATTCGCCCGCCGAAAGAACAAAGGCATCCTCCACCCCCGTCCCTGGGCGAGGTTTCCGGCGCTCCTGCCGCGCAGGGTGGGACACCTGCAGCTGCGCGCCTACCACGCCCGCCAGGTGTTCGGCGATTTGTTTTCTCGGTGATGGACTCGGACAACGAGGAGGCACTCGTGGCGCTATTGGAGGAGGAAGCCAAAGCTGATGCCCAAGACGAAGAGCATCTCATTGTCCTCGCCGCCCTGGCCAGCCTGCTCGCGAGCAACGCAAAGCCTTGGCGAGGTGGCTCAGCACCGGGCCGGATGAAGTCAAAGAACCGGCATCAACGGGAAGGCTATTGCTTGCTCTACTCCTCCTACTTCGCGGACGCTCCACTGCACGGCGACAAAGTATTTCGGCGCCGTTATCATATGAGTCGAAAGCTCTCCCTCAGGATTGTGAATTCCATCAGGGAGTTCGACAGCTACTTCAAATGCAAGAAGGATTGCACTAGCACACTTGAATTCACCTCACTCCAGAAGTCCACAGACAACTATGAGGATGCTTGCATATAGAGCTCCCAGTGATTCACTAGACGATTATGGGCTCATGGTCGAGTCCACGACCATTAAGTGTTTCTACAATTTCTGCACAGGAGTGGTTGCAGTGTTTGGATCGCAATACTTGCCATCACCCAATGCTTAAGACACTGCTCGGATCCGAGCACAGAATGCAGCAAATGGATTTCTAAGGATGCTTGGAAGCATCGACTACATGCATTGGAAATCAGAAAGCTGTCAATTTGCTTGGCAGGGGATGTACAAAGGCGCCAATGGTGGTTGCAGTGTGGTACTTGAGGTAGTGGCCACACACGACCTCTGGATTTGACACTCCTTCTTTGGTATGCCAGGAACTCACAATGAAGTACTTCGGTGCTCCCCTATCTTTGCCAAGCTTGTTGAAGGTCATGCTCCTCTGGTGAACTTCGAGGTCAATGGGCGGCACTACAACAAGGGATACTATCTAGCAGATGGCATCTATCCGAGATGGTCCACATTTGTGAAGACTATCTCAAACCCGATGCCAGAAGGCAAGAACTCCCACTTTGGAAAGGGTTAGGAGGCTTGCATGAAGGATGTCGAGCAGGCATTTCATGTGCTCCAATCTTGATTTGGTGTTGTCCGGTACTCCGCTTAGACCTGGTCGAAAGATCAAATGTGGGAGATCATGACTTGCTCTGTCATCTTGCGCAACATGATCATTGAAAGCGAGTAGGAAGAGCCAGTTTTTGACACTGAACCATATTACAGGCAGGGTCCTCTAGCCCAAGTTGATCACCAGCTACCGGCAACCTGGACTACCTTCCTCAATATGCGTCAAGAGATCTGAGACCCACTGGTGCATCAACAACTGCAGCAGGATCTGGTGGGACACCTATGGAGGCTGAAGGGCAATGCCTAGCTCAACGTGTGATCAAATATGAGTTTTTATATGTTGAATTATTTGATTTCTATTGATTTTCTGTAATGAACTATGTGATAAAAATAGCTTTATGTTGAATTTGGGCCGAAGTACGCCGAATACGGGCCAAAATAGGTCAATTTGCACTGGTAGTGGGCCAATTTGCGCCTAAAATGGGCTGAAAATGGGCCAGTTTGCGTCGAACATGGGCCGAAATCGGCGCCTGGGGGCAACCTGGGGGCGGCGGCTGGGAACCAGATAGCCCCCAAGCCGATGTTTCGGCCAACGCGCCCATAGGGAGGCGCTATTTCTGGCCCCTTGGGGTGCCGAACGATTGGAGATGCTCTTAGAGGGGTTCCGCGGACAAAGCAGGGCGTCGACTCTGCAGCACTCGTCATCGACCGTGGCGATAGATGGTCGACAACGACATCTCTCTCGCAAATGAAGGCCACCCGAGCATGACCCCGGAGCCCTGCATGCCTCTTGGACCAAGAGCACTTCGTCGGAGTCTTCTGGCTCGGAGGCACCTCGCCTCGGCCCAGTGAAAGATCGTGGATGTCGCCTGAAGGGGGGTGAATAGGCGCTTTAAAATAATTATGGTTTAGGCTTGAACAAATGCGGAAAAAAATTAGTGTTTAATTGTCAAGCATAAAATCTAAAACAACTAGGCTCACCTACATGCAGAAACAACTTATTGTAAAAATATAAACAACTAAGTGATAATAAGATATATAACAAGGAACAATATGGATAAGAAAGGCACGCGAAGACGACGATGTATGCCGGAGTTCACACCCTTGCGGATGGTAATTTCCGTTTGAAGCGGTGTGGAGGCACAATGCTCCCCAAGAAACCACTAGGGACACTGTAATCTCCTCGATCACGCACTTGCACAATGCAAGATGTCGTGATTCCACTAAGGGACCCTTGAGGGCGGCCACCAAATTCGTACAAATGGCAGCCCTTGGGGGCGGTCACCGAACACATACACTTTGGAGGAAAAAGGGAGAAAGCATGAAGAGGAGAACACAAAGAACTCTAGGATCTAGATCAAAAGGTGTCCTCTCACATAGAGGAGAAAGTGGTTGGAGGAAATGTAGATCTAGATCTCCTCTCTCTTTTCCCTCAAGAATTAGTAAGAATCATTGGAGGGATTGAGAGATAGCAAGCTCGAAGAAGGTCAACAATGGGGGAAGAACACGAGCTAGAAGGATAAAATCCATTGGGGAAGAAGATCCCCTTTTATTGGACGTCCCGAATCCAACCGTTATGTGTCCAGCCGGCACACAAGTGGTACTACCGCTGCATGGAGCGGTACTACTGCTCGTACGGTAGCAACAGGAAAATAGAGCAACTGTGAGGAACGTCAGGGGCGGTAGTGCTGCCAAAAGGTACTACGGCTCATCCCAACGGTACTGCCGCGAGAGAAGCAGAACGTAGGAGTGAAGGAGGCAGGGCAGAGCAGAGCGCGACGAGAGTACAACAGTAGCGATACTACCGCCCGGCCGGGGCGGTACTATCGCTTATAATCGGTACTGCCGCACTTCACCGCCGCCCTACTACTGTTGAACCCAACACGAAAAAAGAACCCCGAGAAAGCAACGATAGTAGCCGCGGAACTGGACATCAGAAGTACGGCCCACAAACCGCCCGACAGGGATGGTACAACCGCTAATAAGTGGTACTACCGCAGCCCAGAGCGGTACTACTGCAGGGGTGCATCAAGCGAACCCCAAGCAAAACAGATGCAACAAGAAACCAGAATAACAATTTATAATTTAATCATATGTATAAATTTTAAATTAATACGTGATTATTTATAATGCAATGTAATTTACTTATTTTTATATTACTTATAATACAGGACTATAATTTACATATTTATATATATTCTACAAATTTATAAGAAACAGTGCAAAATGGAATTTATTTGTATTTGAAGTATAAAAACATTTGTATACTTCATATATATTATTTTCAATATATGCATATTTTTAAAATAATGTGACTCCAGGCAAGTGGCCAAAAAAGTTGTTTTGGCATCGACCCATGGTAAATAATTAAGTAGTACTAGCTAGCTACCATCTCTTTAATTCTTGTTTCAATATCATTAATTAATTATCATGCTTGATTAATCATTATCTGATTCAATTCCATTCTCGTAAAGGCCCTGAAGCAGGCGCCGGGGAATAATCTGTGTGCATTCTACGTTTGCGAGAACATTCGCATGATGACGTGCGAAAGGAGCAGATCTGATAGACAGGACTGGGTACGTTTATCAGAACACTATTCACACCATTATCGATATCTAGTCACACAACTAACAAACATGCATATTGATCTCCTTCTTAACAGTTCAGATCGGTGCGGGATAAGCTCCTACCATCGGACCGTATACTAGCACTTCAAGAGGAAATAGCCGGATTTTTGCTCGACCAGGTCATAGATCCCAAAGTAGAATACTATTACCCGCTACCGCCCCCATTAACCACTTGTCATCGTGCTCCGGAGGCACCAAAGGCGACATATGTAGGAGAAATTGTATATGTATATATATGTGTATGTGTGAATAACTATTCTGCATACCACTTCGGCACTGCACGCTCAACAGAAGCGCACTGCATCATTTTGACGATGAGCACTGCAATACAGACTAGTGAACTTCTCGTCGGAAAAAACTGCACGCGTTATTTTTTTGGTACTGTTTTTGCTCTAATTTTTTAACCGTTTATCGGAATGAGGCGTGTAATATACCATTGAAAAGCTATGGATTAGACGCAACTTCGACATGTTGAACACTTTTCGAGATTCCACACGGTTTAAGGTCAGTTCTGGAAATAGTGCGGCGGATGACGAGTGGCAGCGAGCGTTTTTTCGCGCTTTTTTCTAAACCACTTGTCGGAATGAAGCAAATGATACGCTGTTGGATAGATATCATCGAGGCGCATCTTTCTTATATATAAATCTTTCTCTAATTCATTACGGTTTAAGAGCAGTTTCAAATTTACTAAATCGCGGAACTCTGTTTTTTAAATTTTTTAAAATTTTCGGTACTGTTTTCGCTCCAGTTTTTGAACCGTTTGTCGAAATGAGGCGTGTGATACGCCGTTGGAAAGCTACGAACGAGGCGCAACTTTCATATGTTGAAATTGTTTTTAAATTTCTTACGGTTTTAAGTTAATTTTAAAAATCGTGCGGCGGATGACGAGTGGCAGCGGACGTTTTTTCGTCATTTTTTTCAAACCGCTGGGTGGAATGTTGCAAATGATACATTGTCGGAAAGATATCAACGAGGCGCAACTTTTTCATGTAAAGCACGCTCTTTAATTCCTTACTGTTTAAGAGCAATTTTAAAATTACTAAAATGCGGATACTTTGTTTTCGCAACACCAAAACCGACGTGTGTATTGCATCAGATAGAAGAACGCACTGCTTCGGACAGAAAATCACACTGCATTAGACAGTTAAGCGAACTTCATGATTTGTCTTATCGGGCGTAAATTTTCTCAGATGAGCTTTTTGTGAGTTTTTGTTGTCATTTTTTTATGAACAACAAAAGAACGCACTGCTTCTGACTGAAAGCCGCACTGCATCAGATAGTCAAGCGAACTTCATTTTTTGTCTTATCTGGTGTAAATTTTCTCAGATGAGCTTTTTGTGAGTGTTTATTGTCATTTTTTATGAAATACAGAAGAACGCACTGCTTCGGATGAAAAACCGCACTGTATCAGAGAGTCAAGCAAACTTCATGATTTTTTTTGTCGGGCGTAAAATTTTCTCAGATGAGCTTTTGTGAGTTTTTGTTGTTATTTTTTATGAACGACGAAAGAACGCACTGCTTCGGACAAAAAACCGCACTGCATCAGACGTGAAGTTCATAATTTCTTTTTCTTGGACGTAAATTTTCTCAAATGAGTTTTTATTTTCTTCACTCTGTTTTTCACTACACCAAAATCGACGACGCGCACTTCATCGGACAGAAAACTGCACCGCTTCAGTCTCAATACCGCACTGCAATGCCGTCAAAAGGGGACTGCATGCATTTTGTATAACTATCTTTTTAACACAAGAGGAGGGCTTTTTCTAACACTATTTTTTTAATCAATAAGTATTTGGACTGCATCATATAAAAAGTATTACAAAGTGAGCTCCAATTTTTATAGCGTGAATGACAGAGGGGCCGTGGCGCTCCTGGATGAACCGCTCGAAGCCGTGGGGCGCATTGCTTTCTCCAACAATTACAAAATAAACTTTGCAAATTTTATATAGCAAGCCATCAAACAAAATTAAAAGAAGAAAGGCTCCGCGAACAGCACAAAGCACAGAGCCACGGTTGCCGAACTGCAGCACCCGCGAGGCTAAACCGCACACATGGCTTGAACGCACTGCACCTCCATAGACAGTCGAAGAGGACCAAATCACGACAACAGAGATGACCAACGCTGCTGGGGGATGCAGAACTTCACGATGGCCATGTTTCAGAGTGAGGCGGAAGGGGAATAGCACTGCAGTGCGAATCCGACCACAAGCCTCCTGAAAAAATATCAAACATCACCGCCCAGCCACCACCGGAATCGGCGGAGTCGACGGGGGGCGGGGTAGGCGGGGCTCCGTGGCCGAGGCTCGTCGGATCCAGCCGCGGGCTCGCGGATCTGGCACGGCAGATCCAGGGCGGGAGGTCGTGGTCGTCACCGTTTGACCTGGTGTGTAGCGGGGGAGGCATGGCCAACGTGGTTGCCGGCGGGAAGGAAGGTGCCCAGTCACCAGAATGTTGGGCGCGGCGGCGCATTAGCAGGTGGGGATGAATGGCAGAGGTCGGGGGTGCCGCCATGGGAGTGGGTGGTCTCTACGGGGGGAGGTTGAAGTTGACCCCCGTGCCGCTGGGGCGGCGTATCCGGCCGCCGTGGAGCAACGCCCGCACCCGGGGTGGTGGCGAGGTCAGGTACGCGCGTGGCGCCGTGGGCGCTCCCCTGGTGACGCACGACTGGGTGCGTGGCGGTGCCTAGGAAGAGGCCACGGCGACGGGGACGAAGAAGGTGGCGCCGGGAAGGAGGGCACGAGGCCAGGGAGGAGGCCACGACGCCAGGGAGGAGGCCTCGGGTTCGGGGACATGGGCGCGGCGCCAGAGAGGAGCAGCGAGGCCGGGGACGAGGCGGCGGCGCCGGGAGGAGGCCGCGCGGCCGGAGCAGAAGGTGGATCGGGGGGAGGTGCGGC
>NC_041393.1:774360086-774364724 GCF_002162155.2 Triticum dicoccoides
CAGAGCACACTGCTCTGTTTTTTTTGGCCGAGGGGGAGAGGGCTTGGTGGTGCTCTAGCTCACCTCCTATGCACACAAGGTGTTCGATGGAATGCCCGAGCCACACTACTTAAGGTTTCTCCTCTCCAAGCTCGACCGCAAAGCTCCATTTTCCTCAATATTTGTCTAGGTTTAGCGGTTCGTCACGCCCCGTCCCCGTCTTCAACGTCATCGATAACCCGCACCGATCTCATCGCCGGCACCACCGTGGTGAGCCTCTTGTTCTTATCTTCTTTCTGAAAGGAAAAATATTCTTATTTGTATGTTTAGATAGATACTTGTATAATTTTCTTACTTTTATTATTGCATCTTATATAGTGCGATGGTTTTGGTATCCGCCCCCGTTGGCCCTCGTCCTGTCTATGATTCGGATGTGGTATATATTATCTTTTCATAACTTTTGGTTCATTTATTGTTTATGACAATTATGCCGACCAACGTGACATAGATTTTATTCATCTAGGAGGTTGTTGAACCGGAAATTCCAACCGACCCTATTGTCGAGAGGTTAAATTTAGTTGAAGAAGAAAACAATTTGTTAAAGGAAAAAATTAGAAAAATTGAGGAGGAGAAGATGATATTGGAGTTGCATGTTGCGGATCTCGTCGATGATCATAAGATCAAGATGGATGCAATGCGCTTGAAGATTAGAAAGATTAGAAAATATGCCATTCATACCGAGGCTTGGTATCATTATGCCGTTGGATCAGTTGTTACATTGGTTGCGATTATGATTGCATTTGTTTTCGCATTGAAATGTTTTACATAGTTTCAGTGTATGGTTTAATTAATTTAGATGATCTGCAGAGCTTTATGTTGTTAGATGAGAACTATGTATGTACTTTGGTTTTAATGTGATGATGAACTTCTGTTAATTTGGTCACTTAATTATCTATTCATGATGTTCTGTAATAATTTTTGACACACTTAATTATATATAATGCACACAGATGAAGCGGCAATGGATGTACGGTTCAAGACACACCTCCGAGTACATTAAGGGCGTGCATATTTTTCTCGAAGTGGCTGAGGCAAACAAGCAGAATGGTTTTATGTGTTGTCCATGCCCTATATGTGGGAATACGAAGTCTTACTCTGACCAGAAAATCCTCCACACCCACCTGCTTTACAAGGGTTTCATGCCACACTATAATGTTTGGACGAGGCATGGAGAAATAGGGGTTATGATGGAAGACGGCGAAGAAGAAGAGTACGATGACAACTATGTGCCCCCTGAATATGGTGATGCTCCTGAAGATCAAGAGGAACCAGACGATGTGCACGATGATGCTGCAACGGGCGAAGCTGCTGAAGATCAAGAGGAACCAGACGATGTGCCCGATGATGATGATCTCCGCCGGGTCATTGTCGATGCAAGGACGCAATGCAAAAGTCAAAAGGAGAAGCTGAAGTTCGATCGCATGCTAGAGGACCACAAAAAAGGGTTGTACCCCAACTGCGAAGATGGCAACACAAAGCTCGGTACCGTATTGGAATTGCTGCAGTGGAAGGCAGAGAATGCTGTGCCTGACAAAGGATTTGAGAAGCTACTTAAAATATTGAAGAAGAAGCTTCCAAAGGATAACGAATTGCCCGACAGTACATACGCAGCAAAGAAGGCCGTATGCCCTCTAGGATTGGAGGTGCAGAAGATACATGCATGCCCTAATGACTGCATCCTCTACCGTGGTGCGTACAAGGATCTGAACGCATGCCCGGTATGCGGTGCATTACGGTATAAGATCAGACGAGATGACCCTGGTGATGTTGACGGCGAGCCCCCCAGGAAGAGGGTTCCTGCGAAGGTGATGTGGTATGCTCCTATAATACCACGGTTGAAACGTCTGTTCAGAAACGGAGAGCATGCCAAGTTGATGCGATGGCACATTGAGGACCGTAAGAAAGACGGGAAGTTGAGAGCACCCGATGACGGGTCGCAGTGGAGAAAAATCGAGAGAAAGTACTGGGATGAGTTTGCAAGTGAGCCAAGGAACGTATGGTTTGCTTTAAGCGCGGATGGCATTAATCCTTTCGGGGAGCAGAGAAGCAATCACAGCACCTGGCCCGTGACTCTATGTATGTATAACCTTCCTCCTTGGATGTGCATGAAGCGGAAGTTCATTATGATGCCAGTTCTCATCCGAGGCCCTAAGCAACCCGGCAATGACATTGATGTGTACCTAAGGCCATTAGTTGAAGAACTTTTACAGCTGTGAAATGGAAACGGTGTACGTACGTGGGATGAGCACAAACAGGAGGAATTTAACCTAAAGGCGTTGCTGTTCGTGACCATCAGCGATTGGCCCGCTCTCAGTAACCTTTCAGGACAGACAAACCAGGGATACCACGCATGCACGCACTGTTTACTTGACATCGATAGTATATACCTGGCAAGCTGCAGGAAGAATGTGTACCTGGGCCATCGTCGATTTCTTCCGACCAACCATCAATGTCGAAAGAAAGGCAAGCATTTCAAAGGCGAGGCAGATCACCGGAAGAAGCCCGCCATGGGTACCGGTGATCACGTACTTGCTATGGTCAATGATTTACACGTAATCTTTGGAAAGGGTCCCGGCGGACTAGCTGTTCCGAGTGACGCTGGGGGACACGCACCCATGTGGAAGAAGAAATCTATATTTTGGGACCTACCCTACTGGAAAGACCTAGAGGTCCGCTCTGCGATCGACGTGATGCACGTGACGAAGAACCTTTGCGTGAACCTGCTAGGCTTCTTGGGCGTGTATGGGAAGACAAAAGATACAGCTGAGGCACGGGAGGACCTGCAACATTTGCACGAAAAAGACGGCATGCCTCCAAAGCAGTATGAAGGTCCTGCCAGCTATGCTCTTACCAAAGAAGAGAAGGAAATCTTCTTTGAATGCCTGCTTAGTATGAAGGTCCCGACTGGCTTCTCGTCGAATATAAAAGGAATAATAAACATGTCAGAGAAAAAGTTTCAGAACCTAAAGTCTCATGACTGCCACGTGATTATGACGCAACTGCTTCCGGTTGCATTGAGGGGGCTTCTACCGGAGAACGTCCGATTAGCCATTGTGAAGCTCTGTGCATTCCTTAATGCAATATCTCAGAAGGTGATCGATCCAGAAATCATACCAAGGCTAAGGAGTGATGTGGTGCAATGTCTTGTCAGTTTCGAGCTGGTGTTCCCACAATCCTTCTTCAATATCATGACGCACGTCCTAGTTCATCTAGTTGACGAGATTGTCATTCTGTGCCCCGTATTTCTACACAATATGTACCCCTTTGATAGGTTCATGGGAGTCCTAAAGAAATATGTCCGTAACCGCGCTAGGCCAGAAGGAAGCATCTCCATGGGCCATCAAACAGAGGATGTCATCGGGTTTTGTGTTGACTTCATTCCTGGCCTTAAGAAGATAGGTCTCCCTAAATCGCGGTATGAGGGGAGACTGACTGGAAAAGGCACGCTTGGAAAGGACTCAATAATATGCAGGGACGGATATTCTTGGTCTCAAGCCCACTACACAGTTCTACAGAACTCTACCTTGGTGACCCCATATGTCGATGAACACAAGAACAGTCTGCGCTCCAAACACCCGGAGCAGTGCGACGACTGGATTACATGTGAACACATCAGGACTTTCAGCAGTTGGTTGGAAGCACGTATCAGAGGTGACAACACTGTTTGTGATGAGCTTTACTTGTTATACAGGGCACCATCTTTGACTGTATTGATTTGGAAAGGATAAGAGATAAATGAATACATTTTACACGATTGACCAAGATCAAAAGAGCACCAACCAAAACAACGGTGTCTGCTTTGATGCAACAACCGAGAGGGGAAAGGACACATATTATGGTTACATAGTGGACATATGGGAACTTGACTACGGACATGATTTTAAGGTCCCTTTGTTTAAGTGCAAATGGGTCAATCTGTCAGGAGGCGGGGTACAAGTAGACCCACAGTAAGGAATACAACAGTGTATCTGAAAAATCATGGGTACACTGACGAACCGTTCGTCCTAGCCAATGATGTGGCACAGGTTATCTATGTGAAGGACATGTCTACCAGAGCGAGAAAGAGAAAAGATAAGGAAGCGAATACATCATACGATGAGCCAAAGCGCCACATAGTTCTTTCAGGAAAAAGGGACATCGTGGGAGTGGAGGACAAGACAGACCTGTCTGAAGATTATGAAAAGTTTCATGAAATTCCTCGATTTAAAGTCAAGGCTGACCCCAGCATCCTGATAAACGATGAAGATTATCCATTGTTACGGCGCAATAAGCAAATAACACAAGCGAAGAAAAAGTGAAGACTTTCTCCCGCAACTATTATGATGATACCATGCCAACTTTGTAACTGACGAGTATGATATCATTGTCCGTTTTGTACATGCACATGCTATGTGTGGGTCAATTTATGATACCATGCCAACTTTCAACTTTTTCAGAGTTCATTTGAAATGCTTTAATGTCTTATGGTTTGGCCCTCGTAATAATTAAAAATAGCAACAATAAGTATTTTGTTGTAAGTAGAAACAAAATAAAATAAATAAAGCAAGAAAGAAAACAAAAAAACAAAAAAAGTGTTTTCAAATTTGAAAAGTAATGGCA
>NC_041393.1:774364734-774365375 GCF_002162155.2 Triticum dicoccoides
AATACATCATACGATGAGCCAAAGCGCCACATAGTTCTTTCAGGAAAAAGGGACATCGTGGGAGTGGAGGACAAGACAGACATGTCTGAAGATTATGAAAAGTTTCATGAAATTCCTCCCTTTAAAGTCAAGGCTGACCCCAACATCCTGATAAACGATGAAGATTATCCATGGTTACGGCGCAATAAGCAAATGACACAAGCGAAGAAAAAGTGAAGACTTTCTCCCGCAACTATTATGATGATACCATGCCAACTTTGTAACTGACGAGTATGATACCATTGTTCGTTTTGTACATGCACATGCTATGTGTGGGTCAATTTATGATACCATGCCAACTTTCAACTTTTTCAGAGTTCATTTGAAATGCTTTAATGTCTTATGGTTCGGCCCTCGTAATAATTAAAAATAGCAACAATAAGTATTTTGTTGTAAGTAGAAACAAAATAAAATAAATAAAGCAAGAAAGAAAACAAAAAAACAAAAAAAGTGGAAATTTATAATTTTCCTAAAACTAAAAGCAAAAAGAATTAAAAAATAAAGCAAAAAACAAAAGAAAATAAATAATGCAGAAAAAAAACAAAAAAAACAACAATAAGTATTTTGTTGTAAGTAGAAACAAAATAAAATAAATAAAGCAA
>NC_041393.1:774365653-774367154 GCF_002162155.2 Triticum dicoccoides
AGCAAAAAACAAAAGAAAATAAATAATGCAGAAAACAAAACAAAAAAAGAACAATAAGTATTTTTGTTGTAAGTAGAAACAAAATAAAATAAATAAAGCAAGAAAGAAAACAAAAAAAAATTGTTTTCAAATTTGAAAAGTAATGGCACTAACAGAAAGTTTATAATTTTCCTAAAACTAAAAGCAAAAAGAATTAAAAAATAAAGCAAAAAACAAAAGAAAATAAATAATGCAGAAAACAAAAAAAAATGTAAAAAAATAAAAATAGCAACAATAAGTAAAGAAAACAAAAAACAAAAAAAAAGTGCCCCTACTGGGCCCCCACGGCCTGAATACGACTTGAATCCCTACTTTGGGCCAGGATTCAGGCCCGCAGAAGGCCCAGTAGGCCGATCAGGCAAAGCAGTAACAAGTAGGCCCATAAGTCTGCAGTAGAGAGGATTTCAAGAGGGGTGCGGCAGTGGGGCTTATAAACCACTGCGCGCCCCTCTCAACTAGCGAGGTGGGACTAAACTTTGTCCCCGATGCGGGCAGCACAGGGGCCTTTGGTCCCAGTTGGTGGCACCAACCGGGACTAAAGGGGGGGGGGGGCATTGGTCCCGGTTGGTGCCACCAACCGGGATTAAAGGCCGCAGCTTCCCGCCCTTTGGGCTGCCGAAAAAGAGGCCTTTGGTCCCGGTTGGTTCCACCAACCGGGATTAAAGGGCGCATTAGTCCCGGTTGGTGCCACCAACCGGGACTAATGGCTGTGCTATATAAGCAGCACTTAGCAGTTTCCGGCCAAATCGCCCACTTCTCCCCCGATGCCCCCTGCTCCTCCTCGTCGCCGTCGCCGCCCGACGCCCCTGCTCCACCTTGCCGTCGCCGCCGCCGCCGACGCCGTCAGGCTGCTCGCCTTCGCCCTTGCCGCCGCCCCCTGTGAGCATAGTCTGCTCCCGCGCCCCTCCTGTCCCGCACCCCTGCGCGGCCACCGCACCGCCGCCCCTGCGCGGTCGGCGCGCGCCGCCCTGTCCTGCGCGGCCGCCACGCCGCCGCCCCTGCCCTGCGCGGCCACCACACGCCGCCCCTGCCCTGCGCGGCCGGTGCGCCACCGCCCCTGCCCAAATTTTCCTCCATAGCATTTTTTTGCATTTTTTGTGTATATGTGTTTGTATGTGTATATATGTGTACATGTTCATAGTATTTTTTTCATCAGTGTATTTTTTTGTTCATTGCATTTTTTTCTATGTATAATGTATATATGTATGTGGTAGCTATGTATATATATGATGAATGGATGTGGCTATATATGTATGTATGAATATAATGTTCATAGCATTTTTTTGTTTATATATGTTTTTTCATATATGTATTAATTTTATATTTAGGTTGTTAGTAGATATCGATCGATTTTAGGTTAGTGCATTTTAGGTTAGTGTAGAGGAGAAAGTAAAATAAGGAAAAGGAAGAAAAGAGGAAGAAGGAAGAAGGAAGAAGAAGAAGAAAAAGAATGAGAGGAAAA